>NC_134323.1:17327798-17488776 GCF_964195595.1 Calonectris borealis
TAACCCTGCGGAAACATCCACTGAATCTAGCACCTCAGCTGATACCGGGCCCAGCTGAAATCGAAGCACACAGTTTACTCTTCTCCTTCCCCACTAACCTAAAGTACTAGGAGAAGAAACGTGCTACCTCCCAAGATGGATTTCTCCAAATACAGCTAAAAAAATTACATTCAACTGACAGAAACTAAAGAGAAAACTAGTTTTATGTAAGACTTGCCTGCTGAAAAGAAAATTTCTTTTTTGGCTCAGGAAAGACATTTTAATTACACGGGAAAAATTATATGAAGTTGTTACTAAGCGATAACTGGGGAGGCAGGTTTTTGGATTCAAATTTGCGTGACTTTGGGATTTTGTCTGGGTATGTGTGTCAGAACTAGCAAGTCATGCTGAATGTAACATTTATCTCCTCTCTGTGCTGCAATTCAGCGCTGATCTGAAATTTCACGGGAGGGTGACACCAAGCTCACGCGGAAGGCTATGCTACCTGCTCGCACGGACTGCCCCTTCCCAAACTGCCTGGCCCTTGGGGCAAAGACATAATTCAATTCTGAATTATTGTAGAAAACAGAGCGATCATGTTCCCCAGGTAAAGAAGTGAACCATGGACAAAGAGTGACCACGGCCTGGAGATACTGGGGGAAAAAAGGGGGGAAGTGATATGAGCTCCTGGGGTCGATGCAGGGTGGCAGGACCAGGAAAGCTGATGTCTGTGGGGGGTGACAGGCAGAGGTGGAGCCTCCAGCATGGAGGGCTCTAAATTCGGCAACTTCTGAGCATCCAGCTGGCCTGTGGGAGCTGAGTGACAAGCCAGGTGACTCCGAGTTAAACCTAGACTTGCTTCTCCAGACCTTGTTCTAGACCACTGGTCTAAGCGATAAACGCAAGTGGGTCTAACCAGCAGCCTTGGCGTTACTCTCCAGTTCTGCACAAGCTCTCACACCACCTCTCACAGTGCCACCCACAACACCCCCCTACAGATGTCCTCAGGAGCTGGGCTCCATGGATGAGGACTTCCACATTTTGCTGTTTCAAAGGCAAACTGAGCTCAGCAGTGGAGCAGGGGTATCACCAAATCAGACTGCAACATCAGGCTAGAGCAACACGGACGTACCCATCCTCTGTTTGACGTGCCTGGCTCGGCCACAACAAGGAAAGGGGAGAGGAGTATGGCTGCCTGCGTCTCTTTTTCCTGAGCAGGGTGTGCGAGGAAGCGGAAAGTGCTGTGGAAGAGGCAGACCGACCCGATCAGATGGGGCTGGGACTGGCCAGACCGCCACGAATCCAAAGCCTGTAGGAAGATCATAGACAACAGTTTCTTTTTGTGCCTCATTTTGTATCCGCTTGAAGAGCCTTTGTTGCTCAACAGTTTGTACATCCGTTTATTTTTTTTTTCCCCGCAGCTGTCAAACCACATTGATTTTCAGTCATTTTAACCTAGGCAGGATCAGCAAACCTACTCCCCCAGGTGAAAAGCCAGGTCTGCAAGGAAACAACTCGAGTTGGCCGAGTTATCCGATTCTTCTAAGACACAAAGAATTTGTTTGCTTTGCTTATGAGAGCCAAGGGAGGGATGGCACAGAAGGCTAAATCCTCACCATCCCCCTGGTACGTACTTCACGCTTTGCTATCGATGCAGGCAGAAATGTTTCCAGGGCTTGCAACGCATTTGGCAGTGTCTTTTCAGAAAAGGACCTCTACAGAGCAAGCTCGTGTCTGAATTACATCTCAGCCCTAGGGAAGATGGTTTCTTCAGTTCCCCTTCAAGGTCAGTTGTGGGGTAACATATGTTATTCGTCTCTCAGTCTTGCTAACAGAAAATCTGACTGAGCGACATGTGGAAACTGGGAAATGAAAATAAACAAAATGAATAAACACATTTAAAGGGCTTGGGGGGAGACAGAATCCCGACCCGTGCATAACATCCTTACCAATGGGACAATGCTAAATGAAATTTGGGATTTGCATCTTGATGGGTACAGTAAATTTGAACTCTACACGACTCCAGCGCATCTGCTAACCAAATAGAACCACTCTTATTACAGATGTACGGCACAGTGTAAGATCTGGGAACCAGCAAGCTCGTTGCATTTGTGAATAGTATGTTTGGAGTTTTTTTGGTTTTTTGCTCAGACATTTCTTTTAATAATTAGAATGGAGCAAGGTCTTGCAGCCATTAGCATGTTTAAATGGTGTTTCAGCCCTTCTTGAACATGCTGTGGCGGAATGAACTTGTAAAGCCTCTGTGTTCCCAGCTCTGCTCTCCTTGCTCTCCAGCCACGCGTTTCCAGCTGCCCTTGCCCAAAGCCGGCCTGGCACAGCCATGAAGCCCACCCCGAGCCCCCGCGGAGGGGGGACGCAGCCCTGACGGCCCAACAGGAGCCCTTCCGCCTGCTTGATGATTCCTCTCCAGGACGGCGTGGGCACGAGTTTCAGTGCAGCCTCAGTTATTCCTACCGGGGATCTGCACTTAGTCAGCACAGCCCGCGGACACGTCAGCAAAGCCCAGATGGTTGTCTCAGGTACCCGATACCTTAAAAGATGTTGTTCATGTTATCCGTGTTGTGTGCTAATATCAGGGTGGTTGTGGGCAAAACGGTCGTATGTTCCAGAAATTCAGGGCTGCTCTTTCCTGCATGTAGCAGCTGAAATCAGACCCCACGGTAGCGTTGTAGCCCTGCTGCAGTGGCTCTCATCTGTACAGTCATGTTTGCCATTCCAGCCATAGTAAAGAGTTCCCTCACTGGCTCACCAATGCACACCCACTTCTTTCCTAAGATTTGGCTCAAGATCAGAGCAGCTTGGTTATAATAGCATTTGGCAGTAAAAGTCTACCAAGCAACCTGGCCTCAACAGCTGAAAGGAGAGCAGTGAAGCAAAGGATGAGAGATGATTAAAAGAGACTCGAGACTCCAGAAGGAAATTTCTGGGCATCCCTTACAACCACCATATCCTCGGATTTCTATTTTTGCCTCATTCCTCTGTGTAACACTTTTGTTTTCCCTCTTCCTTCCCTTTTTTTTCTTACAATTAACAAAGAAGAGGGGTAAATCATGAACTCAGGTTACCAGCATTTGCCTGAGCCTGTGTGTGTGCGTGCAGGCACACGGGCACGGGAGAGCAACCAGCAGCACTGCCAAAGAGAAGAGCTGGAGCCAGGCTAGCAAGTGAAAAGAAGTAACTCTGAGGATAGTGAGTTATAGGGAAGTGGGTGAGAAAAGTAGAAAAATTATCACAACAGTTTCTCTTAGCCAGCTGGCATAGCTGCTCTGCTAGTGAAAACCTAGAGGCTTTCAGTGCAGTATATTTCATAAGTGAGGTATTACAACTAAATTCAATTACAAAACATCACACAGAAAGGCGTTTTAGCATTTTCTACGGGAGCACTGGTGCTGGAACTCAAGTGCTTTTGAGCTGGAAGCAAAACCCAAAGCCTTTGCTTTGGTTATTCATGTAACAGCATGAGACAAGGCTTGGGCTTCCCAGGAGGTGGAGGATACTAGCGTCAAATCTAGGACAAGGAACTCCTCTTCAGGAACTCCCAAGGATCAATCACTAATACAGGCTTCCTGATGGACAAGATTTTGTTTGCAAAGATCCCATGGTCACGGATGTGCTCCCTGAAAAGCAGGTTTTGCAGTGCAACTTACATCATAGCGGCCAGGTCCTGGACATACATCAAAGCCTTCACCTTATGACTTGCAGTAGACATCAAGATGTCCTGCCTGCTCTGATCTGCGCAGCACCAGCTCTGCCTTCGCAGGGCAGGGTACCACACCTCACACCACCCCGGTGATGTTAGCGGCATCTCAGGGAATAGCCCTTGCTCTGAGCAACAGCCTGCTCAGTGATCAGTCCGAGGTGGAAAGCAAACCAGGCAGGTTTTCTACCAAATTATTTCTGTTCTTTGTAGGACTGGTCTGCTGCAGCATATTCACATGGAATTCATTAGCACATCCCTTCTGCTAATCCTCGCTGGGTTTAACACAACAGTATACATTGATTTTTCCTGGCCTCTAGGACAGCTGTGTCAAGTCAGAAGCATGTGCTTTGGGACAGGCTGAACCCAGGAGCTTGGCCCTTGAGAGATGAGAGAAATCAGGGCTCCGAAGGTTCACTTGGAGGTTCAGGTGGAGTGAATTTATATTACGATTCAAAGGAAAAATTCTGCCTCTTGAGACCCTCCACCCTTGCCACCTCCTACTTTAAATAGCAGGGTCCACCACTGTTATCCCAAGGAGACTGACAGACACATCCAATGCTCCAACCCAAACCATGAAACAATAGAGAGCAGGCTCCAAATTTAAAGACACCCCCTCACGTACACACACCAAAAAGATGTCTTAAGAGTTCACTGAAGAGGACATCCACTCCAGTATCACACAAATCCCCAAGAACTGTGAGGTGGTTCAGCAAGCTTGCTGCTGACAGTCTCAGCAGCTGAAGGAGAAAAAGGTTCTCCTTCTTCTGCCAGCTGTGAAACTGAGCCCCGTCCAAACAGCCTTGGCTCCAAGGCAGCCACCTAATGATTCCCAGGCTTAGCTGAACATCTTTATCTCTCTAAATACCATACGATTTGGGATAGATTCAGTGGCTTTTCTGGACTACCACCACGAATAAACACGAGACACTCCCTGAAGATAAAGGTGGGGGCCATCTGCTGTACACTCAGAGGAGTCCAGACCATCAGAGCAATCGCAAACATGTGAACATCACTTCTTTAAAATGCCGGCATTGCGGCACCAGTCACGTGGTTCAACCGCACGAGCACTGCCAAAACACTTCATGATATCATGTCGGGAGCCACCCTGCGTACGCCTGTCCTCACCCCGGATCAGCAACACTGCTCAAACCCACGGCAAAGCCCTGCTGCCACGGAGAAACGAGTGGTGGCGATGGGGGCTAGAGCCCTGGTGGGGCAGGGTAGCCTCAGAGGAGGGATACAGGAGAGGGCAAGAGATGGTAATCGAACCTGGTAGAGGTTTAGGGAATAGAAGGAAGGACATGAGCAATAGGAAGCAGACTTACCTCACCTTTCAGAGCTTGATCAGACTTGCACTGAGAGCAAAGCAATTTATTTCTCCATCTCTTTAGATGTTAAGTATCCAGTTGCATCCAACACTGAGTGACAGCCAAGAGCGGATGTAAAACTGTAGATGTACAAGTGTGGATACGTGGAGCTCTTACGCTTTCTGGAAAACTTTATTAATATTACAACCTAGAACCTCAGCTGTGCCCTATTAATTCCCACCGGCTGGGAATTTCATTCTATACCTAGAGATAAATCTCTAAGCCCATGTGCCCTGTCCTGCCAGGTGCTGTCATTGACAATGGTGGAGAATTTGTCCAATTCCTGTTGGCTGTATTATATCATTTATTATCCGAAACATCAGTTTGGCCATGAAATTTTCACTAGTGCTTATTTTGTAATAAATGACTTGTGTAATAAGTCACACTTCCCAATTTGCAAATTTTCCCTACATGCCTCTCCTTTTTTGTGAATATATTCATTATTCAGAACGATCAGTTGTGTAATGTCAGGTATAATTCTTTGCCCCACCTATCTCATGGAATAGTTGGAGTAAAAATAATTTTGATGTCAAATTAGGGCACAGGTTATGTTTCTGCTCCATAACTGTATTTGCAAACTCAAGTTCTTAAAGTGGGGCATATAAGTCTGTATTTAAGCATAAAATAAAAACAATTTGTTTGTCAAAAGTGTTATCTATCTGCTCTTCTGTCACTTTCAGGAAAGACAAAGCATTTAGGAGAAAGATTTCTAAGAATAATATTTTTAAATTTCCATGGATTTCAGCATCTCTTCAAATAACAGATGATTATTGTTATTACTACTATTGTGAGGTTTTGGTACTCTCATAATATCCACGTCAAGTTATTTCTCATTGCCAGAATTTGCATCTTCAATCTGGGCTAAAAATCATTAAATTAATAATCACGCGCTCAGCCTGCTAGATTCTGGTGCTTCTCCCCCTTGCAGCCCAGCTTGGCACTCTGTACGTGTGCTGGTAGATAATCCAGGTTTTAAAAGCTGACTCCCTCTTTATCATTATGTGACGTTGGCCTGCAAAGTTCAAGGTAAGGCCATTGTGTCTTGAGTCTATTTTTATTGTACAAAACACTGGATAGAACTTAATTATTTTTTCCATCTGCCAACCATTTTGACTAATTGAACCCTTTGGAGCCAGGAGTCAAGGTTTCCCAATGTAAACCAGACCCTGGATCTCAGCATTAGCAGAAATGTCGAAAAATCATGAAGGAATTTTTGGTTCTGAGGTTTGGTTCTGTTTTCCAGAGTCTGACCAGGATTCAGAGGAAACCCAAACCCTCTCCTACATATACATTTTTTTGGGTTCCTTTAGTGTCTCAAATTTTCCAGGCACTAAAACTTCCCATTACCAAAAAAGAGGAAAAAAAAAAAAAATTGAAGGATATAACTTAAAGCCACAGAAGTATGGAAATTCCCAGCAAAGGTTCAGACTTCCATTATTTTGGCAAAAGCAGAGCATGCTTGGGCAGCATTAAAAATGAAGCATAACTTAATACTGGAGGGCTTCCTGATAAGTGCTCTGTGCTGAAGATCTGATTGTTGACAATTCTGCAGTACATTTTAATGTTATTTTCACCAATATTTTTCCCCCTTAAGAGGGTAACTGGTGTAGCCAATAAATTCCATTGCATGTTTTATTTGTTTGATGACCCATAAATAAGTTTCCTACTGCAATAATATTCCATCTCTGATTTTAGCTCAGAATGTGTAAAACTTGGGATTAGTGACTCTTCCAGCAGTGGGAGATCACCAAGGACTGAAAGGTAAGAGGTCTTATTTTCCAGCAGTGACTTGCGATACACCTCTGATGAGGTCGGGGAACCGCACTTCAGATTCTCCTGCTTGGTAGTGAAACCTAAATGGGTGGCTTGCGCCTCTTAGTTTCAGCTTTCGGTACGATATATCTGCCTTGATTTAGTTCTTATTTAGAACCCGGTATAATTAAGGTGGCATTTCCATGCTGATAACTACTGCTTCCTTCATCTCAGCCCCTTCTGCTGTTGATGCTTCTTTCCCCAGCAGTTCCTCAACTTGCCACCAGCATTAATGATATGCCACTAGAGATGCTTCACCCTTTGTTTTTCGTGTCTTTGCTGCCTGGCCATTAGGAAGCAGAAGACTCAACGGCTTCTACCACCGCGCTCATTCCCTTTGACAGAAAACTAATTTTACAGCATAGCTGTGATACTCTGGAAATGCTTCACAGAAATCAGGGATCTGTCTGAAATTCTACACTGGAGGCAAATGAAAATTTTTAATAGATCTGGGTCTTAGTTCCGCTAATTTCAGTGGTTCGTTTCGCTGTTCTGGCAGTCAGGATCCATTAGTGGAACAGAAGGAGATGCATGTATAATGCATGTACAGCAACCACATTCTAATCTGAAATTTCTTTTTTCTTTTAAGTTCTTATTTTTAAAAATAAATATATAATGAGTTACTGACAGTACTTAACAATATCTTATACTAGAGACTGTAATACCCCCCAAAAATACTTAATTTCTGCTTTCCTGCAACTTCACTAGGATTACATCATGTCAGATTACTCTAAGTCTGCTTTAACCCAGTTTGAAAACACTGGTTATTCAAAGGTCTTCACAATTCTTAATTTCATTCCTTGAAATACCTTTTCTTTTGCTTCCTTTATACAGTGTTTCAAGGCTGTGAAGGCTAGAGAGTTGTTGAAGTCAGAAGAAGCCTGCAAGGGAGGAAGCTGGGAAGGCATAAATGCTGTTCAGCTGACAACAGAGCTCCCTCCCTTCTTCTCCCACCGGCCAGCAGCACCTCGTTCTGCTGGGTAGGAACATAGCTAATTTCTGCACCTAATTCAGCCTTCGGACTGTTTGATGTGGTAGCAAACATACTGGTAGTTTTTGTGATGTATAAAAGTATCTACGGAGAATGACATGGCCACCATGAATTCAGTTCACATAGGGTCCTTACCACCCTAGCATGTGTTTTTGATCTATTGACCTGCTTGTAGATCAGAACCACTGAGTAAGAAGGGAGGTATGCACCACCTTTAACCACCCAGTGAAGTCATTAACATGCGCTCCCTACCATGAATTAAATTAGTTTAGATTCCACTGACGATGCAGATAAACTCATGAAGCATAGCTCTATAGGGCTGCAAACTAACCCATTTGAAAAGGCTTTCGCTGCTTTTATCATTCTGCATGATAAACAACTACCTCCCCAAATTATCAGGAAAAGAAATTTTAACCATTCAGCAAATAACAAAAATTGTTTTAATGATAAATAAAAAGTCACAAAGCTCAGCATGTTCTGCTGAGAACCATTAATGAGGGAAGACGGTGAGGCCTGTGAATTTACCTTCCCTTTTGTAAACACTTCTTTTCCAGCTGCAATCCATATACTTGAAGAGAACATAGATTCCTTATATAAAAATTAGAAAAAAACCCCTAGATTTTGGTGCTCCTTGTCTTTCAAATGCTGCCTAATCTTGTGCTAAAGTCTTCTGAAAAGCTGAAGCAACTGAGCTCCTAATGCCACTATGTTTCTTTGAAAATCTGAACCGTAATGATGACATTAATTATTGTTGCCTTTGACTTTCCTTCCTTCGTAAATATCAGCTTAAAAACCAACTGTTAAAATAGCCTTCCTGTGGTAGGAAGCACCTTATCTTGTACTTTCGTGTCCCTGTAACATCTGCATATGGTGCTCTGAACTTTGCTGCTGCCCTCAATTAAAAGCAAAACAAACAAAAAAACCTTGATAATACTTTGTTGGAAAAAGGACCTAAACAATATCCTGCTTATTGCAGAAAACCAACACGGTGTGTTCCTTTAGCGTAGAAAATAGGATGCAGAGTCTTGGGACACAATAAAGCCCACAAAGTGCCCTTCCCTCACCTCTGCCTTCTGATCCCCATCCCTGGTGGAAGCTCCACGGGCTTTCCAAAGCTCGCAGCACTTGTTTCCTGCTCGGTTATCTAAATGGCAGATACTGCTATCTCCTCGATTTCCAAAAATTTCTGGCAATCCTGTAATGTCTATTTTGAAACGTGTATTTGGAAATATTCTCTCATCCTTTTTTACTCTTAAAATGTATTTTAATGACTTAGTTATAAGGATCTTTAGTGTCTTCTATACAAAAGCTTTAAAATTGACTATTTACTTGGTTGCATCTGTCAATGAGATTTTAGAGGATTTGGGAACTGCCTCCTCTTGGGTACGTGTTTCAGGTCTCTACAGCAGACCTGTCCAAATCGCTTTGAATTCAGCTGACAGAGCTAACTCAATAAACAGGTTTATATGACCCAGCCCAGCACCAAAACCCAAACCATTCAGAGAATGGGACTTATGCGAGCTAGTATCCAAACTATAACTACTCTAAAAATACACACGTGAGAGAAAAACCATAAGAAAACAGTGATTCCTTTGAGCCTGAATTTAGCCAAAATTACATCATTTGTGTATGCAGAGTCCATTTTGCCTGAACTAGCAGTGCACATACCGACCGCGGGCTCCCTCTCATCCCTCCCACATCAATACAAGGAGATGTGAGCTCCATTAGACTCCTGCTGCCTGCAGATGGGACACTAAACCCCAAACTGCCAGACGATATAAAATGAAGACCAGACTGATACGGGGACAAACGAGACAAAATACCGCCATAAAGTCTCTAGAAACAAGACAACAAGCAGGGAGAAACCTGCTTCACTCGCATTCTTATGTTTAAATGTAGCCAGTTGGCTGTTCATAGTATTTTATGCAGGCAAAAATGCAATAAAAAGAGAGCATGAGCACAGGCGGGGTGGGTACTGCAGATTTAGGAACCGCAGAGCAAGTCACAGGATCTCCAGTGGCCCCAGACACGCACCAGTGGGTGTTTTCCCAGAGAAGTGTCTGCTGCAGAAGAGACTAAGGAGTTAGATGGTGGGATGAACGTTTTTCATTTGAAAATGGGTGTTGGCTCCTGTCAAAAGCTTTCTCAATCTCTCCCCAAGAAAGCTATTGCCAATACTTCTATGCGACTTGGCATGATCATCTGTCTCCTTTCCAGAGAAAACTGCTACCCTGTCTCCACCCTTTTATGTGATAGTGGAGGCTTAGCAACCGCATGTAGACCTCAGTGACAGACGTGAGGTGAAGAGCTCTGTTCAGTATCTAGATAGGGAAAATATAAAGGTCTTTTGTCAAGGCACTGCAAACATAGGGCACTAAATGCCATAAATGCACTATTTGTAAAAATAAAAAAAAAAAAAAAGCAAGGAGAAAGCACCTCTGAGATTTTTAGATTTTAAATCCTTGTAAATAAAGAATGGTCCATTTTAACAGGATTTATAAAAAACTTAAACATCTTAAAACTTGAGGGGTCCACCGCTGCTTGAAATCATCGGTTCAAATGTCCAGTCTTCCATGGGGAAATGATCAGACCCTAGCGAAGGGCAATTAGGAATCCCATTCAGAAAGGATTATCAGGAACAGTCATTTCTGTCTGAATTTCAGACTTCTTGACATTGACCTCGGAAAAAATCCTGGCAAATGTTTTTACAATTACTATATTCACTGGAATCTTCAAAAGGATTTTTTTCAAATTCCTCAATTCTTTGCAAATAGATGACATTTAGCTGCATATCACTTAAGTTCATAATCCTCTTAAAAACATGTGGTCTTGATTTGGCACCATTTGTTTCCATATGATGCTACTCTGTGACTCTGTATCAGATAATTGCATAATTTATTTGCCTCGCATATTGAACCGAGGTCTGAATGCTGCTCTCCCAGCCCAATTACTCCAGACTAATGAACAGTGCGTCAGAATACAGTGCATGAAAACCAAAATCAAGGAGAATAATCAATGGGCACTTCTATATATTTTTTGAAGAACATACAATAACCAGCGCAGAGCTGAAATTTTATTTGCTTATAAAGTGTCCTGTTTGTAACTCCCCATTTGGAGTTAACTTTAGAAAGCGTTCCATCCAAGTACTGAGTGGTACCTTCATCACTTATTATATCTTTCATTTTACACCCACAATTAATATTCCTCACAAATGAAAACCCTCAGTAGCCTGTCTGCATCATTTGTCCACTTGATTGATAGCTGATGCAACTATTTTGGAGCGCCAAAAGAGCGTCTGCACATTTGGAGGCTACTTTAGTTGTCTAATTAGGTTTTTGTGTGACGCAGAAATCATGTTCCACCACGCTCCAACCCTGAATTCTTTCATAATGTATGATGATCAGGTTTTGGACCACCGAAATAAGTGAAAAGTTACCAGTTTTATGTCCTATTAGAAAGGAATATTCAAAATAAGTTTTATAAAATGAAAAGGAAACTGGAAGGTGAGTTCACCAACTCGCATGTTAAAAGCATACTTGCCTCAATATCAAAATTAGGACAGATACCAAAAGGTGTCAACGTTTTGGACTTACAATGTTAAGACTTCTTTTTAAAGCATCCAAGAGAACTGCTTCTCTCAGGTGAAATGAAGTGGATTCCTTCAGACAATTCTATAGGCACTCCTACTGGTAAAATCCTCCAGAAGGAACAGGGTGTATTGAGGTTCAAGACATGGAAAAAATATATCTCAACGTATGCACGTGTTCACCTCAGAAATCAGCTGGACGTAAACACATGCTTTAAATTACAGATGAGCCTCTGCACTTTCCTGAATGAGGAGGGATTTAGGCATGTATCAACACCCTTTCTGAATGGGGGCAAGAGGAAATTCAGAAGGGCTTGGTACCACTTATACTCCACTTGCATAAGCTGGAATTAGGCAGCACGGCGTTACTGGAAAGCCTCCCTGCTCAAAGGGGCGAGCACGCTTCTGGACAGACTTTCGCGATGGTTTGTGCAAGGAACGCCCAGTCCATGTAAACAGGAAACCGGGTTTGCTTTGTCACAAGAGAAAATTCTCCCATGCCAGTGATTCATTTCATGACAAAACAAAATTTCTTTTATGCAAAAGCTGAAATAGCTTAGCGGTATCAGTTGCCATGGCTTGACTTTAAAATCAGGAAACTTCTTTCCACTAGATTATGATTATCAGGAGGTAGACCATTAAATTATGGTTAAGTCAGTAAGTATATTCTTCCCATGGAAGATCATCTTGGGGGAGATGCAGGAGAGGAAAGTAAGCATACTATAGTAGTATGATACAGGTTAATTTACTCTGGGGAAGTTTCCCACAATACTTCGTCCTGAAGGCTTACTTTTCGTTATTTATGGTATATGTCTACAGTAGAAATTCAAAGGAGTAAAACCGTGCAGTAGATTTGGGGGCTTCTAAAATGCCAATCATGATCATAAAAATCAAGAGCATCTTAGTCTTTAAATAACACCAGCGTTTTCTGCAAAATTATGATTGGTTACATTTTGATTTTCTAGGTTTGTTGCAAATGGAAGTGAATCGGACAACATTCGCTATCATAATTGCGTTCTGCGTGAAGAGGTCTTTTTCAGGCTAAGCTGGCTGCTGCTGTTTTAATCAAAAGGTTGTCTATTTGTATGTTAATAGTTTCATCCTGGTTTATTAGGCTTGTTGATGAAAAAGCAAAAATCAGATGCTCTACTATTTTCAAGCCTCACTATTAATCTGTGATTTTTCTGGTGCCAACACAGAACCATTTCAGCATCCCCTGCCTTAAATCCTCTTAATGAAAGCATGAAGAATGACAAAATACTTCCTTTCATAAAGCAGAAGGCTGTGCCAATTCACTTTCAACATGCTCATTCAGTGGAACTGAGGTAAATATGTTGCTCCACAGGTGCTTTTCCTTGCAATAACATACTCCCTAGTAATCCATTAAATTCATCTCATGCTCTGTTTAGTGCCTACTCTGTGAACTGCCTAGCTGGTTAAGGTCATTGTGATAATAGGACCAGGTTAAACAGCATGGGTATGTTGAACTCTCACATTCATCCACTGTGGCCACAAAATAGATAAGAAATGATGGGCAGCATTAGACGTGTAATATCTACTCAGACCGACACGATCTTTTCCTCTCTGCAGCTCCTTACAAGCAAAAAACCTTGGGATTAGGCAAACATCTTCAGACCTGAATCTCAGGGCTCCTTAAAATAATTCAGTGCCTTTAGAAACAACAGATCAGCAACTGGAAGCTTGTCTGTTTTCTTGCATTTATTGAACTAGCCCAAAGGACTGAGCAGGAGGAGGCCGAGTGTCGCGTGGGGCCGGGCAGAGGGTGGGTCGGTGGGTACCTGCGTCCGTGCGACCCGAAACAGCACCGCTGCTCCCCTCGTGCCGTCCCTGCCTGGGGAGGAACTTGAAAGCCATCGCTGCTTTGTTCATAGCATAGTGTCTTCCCATCACAGGGTTTAAAAACAAGCTCGGTATAACTCCAGGATGATAACCTCTTTCATTATGGAGTTCCCGTTAAAGGCAGACAAATAATTGCCGTTTAGTAAGTCGCTATTAAATTCAGCCCAAATTCAGCCCCAGCAATCCTTTCCAAAAGTCTGACGGGTTTTATTTTATTATTTCCTTTGCAGGGTGTTGGGAAGTGTAATCACTGGTAACTAATCAAACTTCTTTCAAACACCCACAAATATATAAAGAGAATGAAATGATTAATTATTGGGCTAAGCCATTTCAAATGAGACCTCATCTCAATGAACAGATTTATTTCCAGAGCAAGCGGGGTGTAAATTTAGCTGGTTTTCAAAGCTCTGAATCTAAAGCATGCCTGGATTTGAGGATGGAGTGGGTTACGGGTGGCTGTATAACCTCTCCCAGACATCCAGCAAAGCACAGCAATAAAAACCAGACTATGATTTTACAAAATATTTTTTTAAACAAAGTGTTATGGGGGTTAATAAGTGCTACCATTGGGTACTGTTAATTATAGGCAGGAGTAGGTTCTGGCATTAAACCAAGAGGATTTTTAAAATTTCAGTATTTAAATGAGCATTCTTTTCCCCCACATAACTGTTTCATTCAAGGAGAAGAATTAAAAACATTTTGTCAAATTTCCTTCCCTGTCTTTATTTTGTTCCTGTGGTTTCCAATCAGTTCCTCACCTGCCTGCTTTGTTCCTTTCATTTCTTCCAACATTGCTACCTATTTTAGTTCAGGGTGGAGCTTTAAGGAGTAAAGAAAACTGAAACATCTTTGGTTTCCCTCTTGCTATCCTCAAAAATCCCTGGAATTTGCAAAAATCTTGCCACAGGAACTTTAACTCAGCACCATTATCCCAGTCTACTGCAGTCGCAATAATCATAGACAATCTCTAGCAGCCTCTTTTCTTAGTAATGCCACAGGCTTATCTCCATATATTTATTTAAAAAGGAATATTGTAGGAATAAAATAATTTTATCCATCCAAACCTAAGCTCATAGAACTACAACACCTGTCTCCAGAGATACGCAGCATTGCCCATATTAAGAAATACACAATTAAAATGAATTAGCATTAATGTACATGCTGAATATTCTTGTTCTCTGGCACAAAATTAATTTGTGCGATTCAGTTTTATGCAGAATGATGTACGCGTTTCTTCACATACTGCATGTATTTAACAAAATAAGTATCAGTCCCACCAAAGCCCCACTTGAAGAAATAACCCAAAACTTCGCTGGTAAAGAGGCCTCAGAGCACAACACGGGTTGCACACGTTGTGCACACGTGGGTATGGCACTGGCGCTTTGCCAGGGCGCCCGGAGCGAAACTGTCAGCACCAGCATCTTTGCAGAAATCTGCTTTTAAATGCAAACAAACATTTATGGAAAGCATCTCCCTGATTCGTGAATATCTAATCACGACTAATTAGAGTTGTCCCCGCAGTGGAAACCCTCCGGAAGGAGGCTGAGGTGTGCTGACACGTGTCCAGCCCTGCGAACACCGACCTAAGAAAGTTCATGCAGCATTCGCACTGTGCAGTTTTATTTTTTGTGGCAAGCATTTAACAGCCCAATATTTTATACTTGTCCCCAAGGTAATTGACAAAACACGTTTGTAATGTTATTTAACAATTTTAATGACAGCGGCTGAAAGATACATTAAAAAAAAAAAACCACTCTAAGCCAAACATTTTTTGTCAAATGACACAGTTCCCAAATTTGCTGTTCCATGGCGCTCTATTTCTGTAAAAACTCTCATTGAGGCTGTAGGTCACAAAAGAAGAATGAAGCCTTGGAAAGAGATACAATGACTACTTAATATTGTGTGGGATTATATGCAGTGGCCTGTGGCAATTCCTTATGTCTCTCTGGGTAGTGATGCTTTTCCAGCATCATTTTTTTTTTTGTCATCGCACAATTCCATTGTGAAATATTCTTTTCATGAAGGAGGAAGAAAGAGCTGGTTACACCCTGCAGTGTTTTGGGGAAGACTAAGAAGCATGGTTTGCAGGGAGTATGTGTGAAATATGACATTTCATTATGTGTAATTATTTTTTAACCAGTAATGTCCATGTTGAAATGAGTTTCTTATTTTTGGAATGCATGAGGAGTGGTTGGGGAGGGGAGTCATGTTTTTTCCCTGTTAATAAACTCAAGTCATTCTTATGCTAAAGTAATTTCTCAACAAAACAAATTTCTCTCCATCTGGGTAATGGCACACCCAAATGTGATTACATTACAAGGGATTTTAAATTAAATTTCAAGGTAGGAGCATTATTAATCCAATGCATTTGTCTTTATTATCATCGGATCTAAAACAATAAAAGACTTGAACTCACTTTTAAATGGCAGTTCAGGGCTCGCTTCTTACGGCAACGTGGGTTTGATCTGAAATCCTCAGAAATCGATGTGTTTTGGGTCAGGCCCCAAAACTCTCCCGAAAGGTGGAGCAGGAATGGCTACATCCACCCCAGAAAGACAGGGGAGTTACAGAAGAGGTTCACTTGCTTTGGATTCTTTCTGAACTTAAATGAGCAATATCAGATGCTGCTCCAAGAGGTTTTTTAAGTCACAGCGCTGACAGGGCTATGAAAAGGCGGGACGTACAGAACTGGCACAGTCAGAAATACACATTTTCCAGACTTACAGCAAATCAAGTCATCACCTTGAAAAACTAGAGTCCTTATTTTTAACAAACTGCTAAATGTTGCCCGCCCCGATACTTCAAAAAGAAGTGTTTACATGCACATGCAAAGGAATTGGATGCCCAAATGACTTGTATTCATCTGCCTTCTTGTGTTCGCAGGCATTCAGATTACATTTTGGATGCAAAACCAATTTTGTTTAAGCCCATAGCCAACAAAATGCAGTAAATAAATACAGAATGTATGAATCCCTCTTGAGTACTGTTTTTCAATCCATCACATATGAAACTTCAACTATCTCTGCTTATAAAATGAATGTGATCAGAATTTGTCATCGCAGCATTATTTGTCCACTTTTTCCTGGGGAACCTGACAGCTATCAGCTGATTACATTTGATCCGGCAACACAACACAGATTTTACCAACTCCTCATCACAACAGAAAAAAAAACCAAAAAAAACCCAAAAACACCCACCACTGAGTAGCACGCTAAGTAACATTATTACAAAACGCTACGGTATGATTTTCTACAAAGCAGCAACTTTACAAAATGTGCCAGTTTCTCACGTTCCTGTCCTTGGAGGACTAGCAGGTTATGCTGCTCTTCATGGGGGCTTTCCCTTTGCCACCCGGATTGGGGGACTGAGCTGCTCAATGCAACATTTCTGGGATTAGTTTTGGTTGCATTGGAAATATGTTACCCTAGTGCAACTCTGTGCACGTAAACGCAGACTTGTCACAGTGGCTGCCCACACAAATGTGTGGTTTTTTACCTAAGACCTGTGTCCCATTTAACAATATAGTCTTTCGGAGAGCCCCGCTGCAGCGCAGAAGCAGGTACGGCGTTTCAGCGTGGGTATCCATTGCCACGCAGGAACAACTTAATCTTCACAGCATATTCCCTCAGTAACTGCCTGTGCATGAGATTTCCAAATGCTCAGACATAATTCTCTCACTGGAGAGTACAGGCTGATTATGACAAACTCCGTCAATTTTATTAGCCACACAGATGTTATAGATATATGTGAAAATCAACCATAATTCTTTCCGCGATCTGCATAGTGGCACTGCTGCAGACTGTGTCTTCCCCCCCCCCCAACCCCAGAGCTTACAGGCTTCCTGCCATCCAGCCTCCACACGGCCCCCGAGCTAAGACGATCTTAAAAAGAAAAGTATTAAAAGGATTAAAACCGACACCGTTGAGCCAGTGGGTGACACAGAGTCCCGACTGCCGCTGAAAACTGAAGCAAGATGCAGGGATGAGACTGCTGCCCTGCGATCTTGCTGCGTGCAGGGTTTCTCCTCCGAGGTGCACCCAGCTAACCTGCCGGCAGGCTCGCGTGTAGCATAGCCGTCGTCCCGCAGCGAACGTCTCTGATGCTGAACACCGTGTGGCCAAGCCTGGCTGCATCTCTGAAGCTGACAGGGGGCACAGCTGAGCTGTACGACCGCCAAGGTCCCCCCATAGTCCTTCTGTAAACTTGCCATGGGGTCACGATGCTCCCTACGTCTGTCTATGCAAGGCTGGATGCAAAATGCGCTCTTGAAGAGCTGGGAGAAATATTTGCATCAAGATCATTCAGCCAAAGCCTTTCCTGGCTCCCAGCACTGGGTCTCAAAGGCTCAGCAAGCAGAAGGAAAGCGATGGGTACAATTTAAAGAGAAAGATGAAGCCTACAGAGGGTTGTTGGTTTAAGTCCCTATTGCAAGGTGCCTCTAGGAAGCCAGGGAAAGAAGCTGAAATGCAGGTTTATTGTGCAGAGGCAGGTCCAGGAGTGAGGAGACCTGTAAAGACTCAGCCCTTAAGCCCTCTGCACCTCAGCCTTCCCATCTGTAAGAAGTCCTCAGGTTTAATAACTTAGAGAGCGCAACGGGCCATGCATGCGGGGTGAAAGTAATTAGTAACTGTGAAGAACAGAGAAACTGTTGGCGAAAAGAATCACATAAATGCAAAGTTATTACGGGCACCCAGTTACCATAGTGATTGGTGTCTCAGAAATGCTAATAATAGTAAAATAAATAATACAGGCCAGGCAGGAAGAGCCCCTAGAGATGAATGTGAGCTGCTCCCCTCCTGAGGGACCGCGTGTACTGCTTTCTCAGCGCTCCTCGCCCCGCGCTGGCTCCGGCTCAGCTCCCTCCCGGGGTAACACACTGTGCTGCTGCGAGAGCGCTAGGTCAGCCAAGTGAAAGCGGAACTTTTAAGTGCTTTATTATTTTCACGAGTCGTCAGAGAAAATGAAACCCCCACAACTGCAAATAATTGAATACGTCAATAATATTTTGACTTGTTCATGTCTTGCAAGGTTTACTATAGCCCTGTTAAGTACTTTATTGCTGTCCCTCCAGTGATGTTAATTAAGTTCACCATAGGCTCACAAGTCCTTTTTTCCCCCTCTCTCTTTCCTCCCCACTTTTTTTTTTTAAAAATCAAGCAAGCAGTTTTCCCAAGTATAATGCCTAGCAATGGGAGCTGTAATACAGTGGAAGGCACCCAGGCAAAGGCAAATTAGAAGGAGTAAAGATGAGGCGTCCTTCAGTGCAATGGTCAACGTTTCTCCACAAATAGGAGAAACGTTGGAGAGTAGGAATGTTGGTGAGTGCCCATCAGAATAAGAATAAAATTCTGTAGCAAGCTTTGGCCTTTTTGTCCAGGTTTTGCTCACTGAAGGCCGCTCAATGTTCCCACCTCTCCTTCAATTGCGGACTCCAGCCATATATGCAGCTGATAAATTAGGCTAATACTTTACCTTAAAATACCCAGAAGCACTAACTCCACTGCCGAGAACTGTACCTGTGGAACTACCACTGATACTGGGCACCTGTTTGTGAGCCCACCCCTGCTCTTCCTGATGTCTTCGCTTGCAGTCTGCGCAAGGATGCTCAGAGGGAACAATTTCTCTATCTGGCTGGACTACAAGGACACACTCATTCTGGGTCACTGTGTGCCAAACCAGTGAAGGGAAGAAAAATAATTTGGTGCCTTTCCTTCCACTCAAACAATACTCTGGCACAATCTGGCTCTGTGCAATGTCCTTCCTGGCCCCCAGGCAAATCATTCAAACCACCTCAATTAATCTCTTCCCAGTTTAACACTAGCTAGGTACCCTATCTGATGGACAAAGATGCTGAAGAAGGGTTTAGTTCTTGGAACAGTCCAACCTAATGGAAAGTACAAGTGAACCCTCTATCTACCAATTTAATCCTGAGTCAACATAAAAGTTTCAACAGGACTCCTGGCCACTTGTGGGATGAAGCAACACAAAGAAGAGAGATGAGTCAAGTATGACGCTCACATGGCAGGACTGGGAGACAGGACAGAAAGTGGAGGTGGTTGGTTAGGAAGACGAGGTGTTCAATTTTTGCCATGACTCATGCACACAAATCAATCAGCAATAAGATGCAGAGACATCTTGAGAAAAGATGGGGGAGAAAAAAAAATGAAAAAGTTTCCATCCTTTCCAAGCATGGAAGTGGTAGCAGCAGAAGTGAGTAAAAAGCCTGAAGGTACAGAAGGAATAGAAGGGAAAAGGCAAAGACTACATAAAACCTCCAGTTTCCACAAGTGTTGAGCTTGGGGTTAAATTAGTTTCTCACATACTCAGGCAACAGAGATGGCTGTTTCGAGACATAAATGAATCAGTAGATTGTAGGGAAGCCCGCGTAAGAAAGATGATGTTGCAGACAGAAAGCTTGCAAATTGGTATAATAAGCAAAGCACTGAATAAGCAGGAAGGAATTGAGCTTTATTTGAGCAACAGTTTGCTCATACCTAGATGAGTTTTGAAGATGTTGACATATGATCAGTGATAGCCATCTCCCAACCTCCGAATGCTTCTCTGTACGTGTGATTGTATAAACCAGCAGATCTACTGCTTGTCTGCGTGGCCTTGTTTCTTAGGAACAGGGGACTGCCAGCACCAGAGGAATGGACCGAAAAACTTGATGTTGGAGGATGAAATGGAGTAGCTGAAAAAAGTCCACTACTGACCAAAAGACTCAAAGTTGGACAATCAGCCAAAATATTTTTAGGGATTAAAGACTTCCTCCCTTAGAATTCCCACACAACCACCCCAGCTCATAGCTGTATTAGATAAACCATTTTTCCCTATACATTTGACTGAAGAAGAAAGAGTTAGGAGGTTGAGTGTTTCTTTCGAGACAAACATCAAAGACCTTTTCAAGAAGACCAGATGCATTTTGTGCTCTGCTCTTCAGCCTCTCCAATGTGTATGCCATGTAAACCAAGCAATGATGTTGCTTCTCCCTCCCACAGTAATCTTCCATACAGAGGATTTGGGATTTTTCCAGTAGAATCAAACAGTTTGGCCTGTTGCCATATCCAATTATGTCACACAGAATTATCCCCTTCCTGTCCCTTCTGTTTGTGGCCTGGTTGTTTTAGGAATATAAAACCTATCCTATGATTACATAACATTACAGTAGTATTTTCCTACAGGAGCAAGTGAGGAATATAGAAACAGGCTGTAATTTTCATTAGCAGTTACGTCTGCTCTTGCTACATAAATGGTTTCTCCTTCCCAGGCCATTGCATCCTGTTGCAAGCAAAACATAATCCTTGAGACTACAAAATCAGTTTCCATGGGAATCTACGTGATGTCAGAAATCTGCTCTCCTTACTCCATAGTAGGATTTCAAAGGCACAGCTCCTTATGGGCACAAGTCACATAAGAACAAGTCCTGGTCTGAACACTTTGCTCATGCAGACTCCAGGAAGACACAAAGTTGTTCACCTAAAACACTAGTCCACCTATTTGCACTGTATCTCTGAGAAGTCTTTCTATGCTTGACCCCAATCCTCCCTACCCATTGGTTCATTTCAGCTCACATCAATTTTAATCTCATTCTCCTACAATGCTCTCGGACTCATTTTCGTTATTTTACTGTTACTGTTCATCCCTTGCATATTCATACCAGAGCATGACACCAAATGCAAAAGGTATTGTGTTAAATAATTCACGAATAACCAGAATCAAGTTCTATAGGGGTTCAAGATGGACAAGTTATGCAAACGAAGCATTACGACAGCAATTAAGTGTCACATTACCTTTTATAGCCATACACTTTTTATCATTTCATCTGAAAAATCCATGCTCAAAGTTATCAGTATCTCTCTGAGGCCACAAAGCTATCCTACTTAGTCAATTCATTACAATATTTAAACCATTCAGAAAAAACCCCAACCTACTCATAAATGATAAGCTTACAGTCTGGCAAGATTCAAATAAAAATAAGCCATTTGAGCAGAGCATGCAAACCACTCCCTTTATCTCAGAATAATCAAGAAAAGGTATAGATCTTGCATGCTGCAGAATATAAACTCCTTACTGTTTGATCGGAAATGGGATGACATTTCCATGAAACCAAGCAAGTTCACAACTGTCCACCAAAAAGTTACTCTGAAGTTTCCAGTACTGGCCAGTGCTGGATGTAACCATAGGTTACGAAGGATGTCAATGACAGTTTTCTTTCCTCTTCATAGTATCTTTCCTCCTAAGTAGCACGTGACTTTACAGTGAAAGAGTTCTTTTACCAGAGACCTCTAAACCCATTAATCATAACTCAAGACCAAATTACCGATGAGAGCCTATGTCCTACCACAGTGGACATGGCAAATCAAAAAATGGCATATTGAAAGTATAAAGCTGTGTTTATGGCACGCTTCAGCCACTTCCTGTAAGATAAAAAGACCCTCAAACTACCTTAAAGTCTTGGTAGTTCAAGTTCAGATACATAATAGTGCTATAATTGTGTTTGCTACGATCAAACAATAAATGTGCGATTGTTACTCATTTCCCTAATGACTAGTCTACAAGTGGCTGGCTAACTGATAAGCATACCGATGTTAACTAATGAATTTGAAAAGACTGACGTAAAGTAATCCAAAAGTTCCTTAACCATCTCAGAGTGCAATTTCTCTAGTTATCTATTTATAGTCCATAGTAAATGATTTTGACCGTTTCAAGAATTAAGTTCCAGTATGCCATGCCTGCTGCATTTCCAGCACTGTGAAAGAGCTGTATTATTAACTACTGTGAAATAATACCTGGATACAAAATTGCCACCAAAGCTATTGTTTTGGTTTAGGAAAAACATAATTAAAGAGCCCACATTGAGAAGCTAGTAGGATTCTTGCCAATGAATGGATGTCCTGGTTATGTATATATATAATTTCAAATTCACGAGAATAGGATGCGTGCTACCGAGAATGATGATGATTCTTTCCTTCTGCTAAAGAGAACGTTGTTTCATACTCATTTCTATTATTTTAAGGCTGACTGTTGAAGAGCTATACCTTACTTTTTAATATGACATAGCAAAATTTCCAGTATCAAGTTATTTATGCAGTTCAGCGCAGGTTTTTTGTCCAGCAATGTTAGCAATACAAAATGTTTTGAAGAGGTGATTTGGTAGCACTTGTTCCCTTCCCATCCATAGGAGAAAACTGTAATCATTATTTGTAATAGTTCACAGTAAGGTGGACAGTGGTTTCATTTAAAGCGATGCTATTCCTGTCTGGAAGTGCTGGGATTAAGCATGTGACTCCCATTAACATTAATGGGAGTTCTATGTTTAAAACCTCTGCACATTGTGATGGGAATATGCTCCATGGAATCCAATTAATCTGAAGAACATTGCATACATTTGGGAACATTCATGTTGTACAATTTCACTGGCATATGGGTTTGTCCTCAATAAAGCTTGCTAGTATCTGGTAACAGAGACATTAACAATCTACCATATATTTAAATAAAGGAGGACTAGACTATATGTTTTCCCAGCTCACTGTAGGCAGCTACAAAGAAGCTTTTGAGTGCAAACAAATACAGAATTGAGAAAATAAGGAAGAAGACGGTATTTTAAGAATGTGAATATTTGGAGAATGCTTGGGGAATGAACACAGAGGAGGCTGTTCGTTTATAGGTTAGATGCATTTTCAACAGGAACCAAGCAAGTACAAAGAAAGAAAAGAAAAAATATGGAGGGAGGATAAAAAGAATATTCAGACTCTGGCTGTTTCCCACACACCAAAGATAATAATGTGAATGGAAGTGATTTTGTTTTTGGGGTCAGAGCAGAGGCTGATATTGCAACCTTTCCAGATCCTGAAAAACATCATTTGATTAAAATAATTGGCCCCGTTGTTCTTGTGATCCTAAGGAGGCTATTTTACATGATGAAGACAACAACTGCAAAGCGGCAAACAGTAAGTTTTAGTGCTGCAGAGACACACTGCTGCTGGAAAATGTAACAGAACATTAAAGCACATGATAAGTAAGCAGGAATCAGCAAAAAGTTAATCGGAAACCACAATGACAATATGGCCGTGCAGTTCAGTACAATATTTCTGTCCTTTTTTTTTCCCCCTCGTCTAACAGGATGAGGAATTTAACAGGACACAGGAAAGCAATATCTTAGTAAAGAAAGAAAGGAACAACCAGAGATAAGGAAATAAAGGTTCTTGCCACTAAACAAACTGTTCAATTTTAAGAACATTTGTATGTAAAAGTTTGACAAGACCTCAATTGCCCAGACCTCGATGATCCTCAGACCTTCTTCAGAAAGGTTTCCTTTCTCTAAATGAAGAAATATGTGACCAGAATTGCCAGAAATGAATCATTATTTTAGAAGCCTCAATTTGAAACACATTGTAAGGCCTGGTACTCCCAGAAGGATGTTTAGGTCTTTCGGAGGAAGCAAGAGCCTTGAAACCATCTCAAATCAGAGATCTCTCTGAGAACATGTGTGGGCAAGCTACGTGCAATGGGTGCAAACCCACCTCGCTGTGTAGCACCCTGTACAGCTGTACTTTTGCTTATGTCAGCTTCTACAGATGAGTTCAGAGTTCCATTCCTATAAAGGCTGCGAGGTCTGGGTTTGCCTTTGCAATCCATTACATAACCAGCACACAGGCCGAGAGCGAGGAGGTGAAAACACCCAAGGCTCCGCAGCCCCGCGCTTGGGGGAATCAGAGACAAGAGTTGCATTACAGGGAGTAGCTGAACCGACAGACTGAAAAATTACCAGAAAGCTTCTAAATACAAAAAAAAAAAAAAAGCAAGCTGAAGAATTACATTTGAGGACTTTTAAAAAAGTTTTTAAAAACCTCTTGCTGAACTCAGAAGGGTTATTTTTATTATTTTCTGGCAATCTAAAGCTCTCACAGCTAAGTCTGATTGTTGAGGAAATCCCAGAACTTGCACACATGTACAGGCCTGCTTGGATGCAAGGTTTAATATGGCCTGGTGTGATCAGAAAAGGAGAAAAATATGTTTTCAAGCTTCCTTTGACAGTGAGATATGGTACAGAGAAGGAGGTATTACTAAGAAGAGGGCAAACTGCAGATGACAAAAGTTCAACAAAAGTTCAGGTTGTTTCATGCCCCTGAAATTGAGACAACATGAATGTTTTCCTCCTCCTTCGAAGAAGCAAGCTGGCATTGTGCAATGGTTTTGTCTTCCTGGCCATTTCGCAGTAAGCCACAGATAGAGGAGATGCCATCACAACACTTCCCGGGGAGGTACGGCATCAGCCTACCTTCTGCCAGCTGTCTAAAAGGGCATAATTTAATGATCTGGGACACAGTTATCACTTTCCATATCAGGGAAGCGTCTAGAAGTCACGTTCCAAAATATCCTCATGGCCCAGAACAACAGAACAAGTGCTCCATACCCGAGGAACGAGGCAGGGCTGTCAGGCAGTGGAGGACAGTGACCCCAGCTGAGCCCCAGGACACTGTGTCTCCTCCACCACCACTGACTCTCCCCGTTCAACACCCCACCAGCAGCAGAGCTTTGCCATTGCTCATGGGACCTAGCCCCAGCCTTGGAAAAGCCCTTCAGCTGCTCAGAGGTGGCCCAGGAGGGCCACCACAGAGCCCGAGCATCATTTCACGCAGAAAAAGCAGACTAACACAGGAAACGTGCAGCCAGAAGTTGCGTGACAATGTGCGCAGCGTTGCACTGTCACGTGCAGAGCATTCGTGAACCAAAGCCCTTTCTTCTCCCACAATAAGTAACAGCTTGTCTGAAATGCAGAGTCGTCTTTATTTCAGATTGCTGCCAACTCTGTGCATCTTTCTTTGTTTGTCCCTTAATCATGCAGCTTTTTTCTCCTAGCAGAGCCACGACCACAAGTGTTAAAGTCAACAGAGACCATTTGCAATTCATCTTTTCACTTGGTATTAAATACTCATTTCATAGAAAGTAAATACATCTTTCTCAACAAAAAAAAAGAGAAAAGACAGAAAGAACAGGACCTACACTGTTTTTACAGACCATAATTTAAACCTGATCCTGAAAAGTAATGTTAAAATGATAAACATGTTGTTTGTGATGTGTTAATGTTTAATGATGATGTTATTGAACATGGAGATTAGATCCCTATCAGATGTGGTTTTGAAGAAGATACCAGGACTACGGAAAGATTTTCAAAGGCATTTTTCTTGCTAAGAAATAGCCAGCTCCTTGTATATGTCTCCCTCTAAGTATCTTAAAAACACATCAAGTTTTTCACCCTCCAGTTCAGATTTCAGAACTGCTGTTTATCTATCTTAAAGATCTCTACAATGAAAAAAGAACTATAATTAATGAGGGGTTTAGGCCTTACTGTATACACACACAAGTTTATCTATCTATCCATAGACAGAGACGCATTTTAACTTTAAGATGTGGTTTAAACTTAAAGGACTGATTGCAAAATATTGGCAAGGACCATTTTATTTAGCAAAATATCCAGTGGTTTGCCTAACATCTAATTCTGCAATGACCTCACTGACATTATCACTTTCCAAAAGGCTAACGGAGAGAGGTTTTTTAGGGTAAAAAAGAAGAGCTAAGCCTCAGAATATGGATGATCCAATGCTTGTGCAAAAGAAAGTCACTCCAGGCAATGCATAACCTTACATGACCTATGAATAGATACTACCTCCCCTCCTCAGTTTCCATTTACCAAATCCAAAATTCCCCAAACACATAAGATGACCATTCCTATTCCATGGTACCCAAAACAACACGTCAAGGTTCTCGTAAGGGCTGGGCGCCAGCCTGCAGCACCATGCGCTGATTACCTGGTCCGGGCCCCTCCTGCCCTGGCTGGCCCAGCAGAAAACCCTGCTCTTGCTGAAGAACAGCACAAACATGCAAATACACTACGGGCAAGATGTACGTGCTAAGAGGGACGACAAAAAGGCAGCAACTTTAGAAGCAAATCTTTGAAAATTTAAACAAAATCCAAACAAACAGTCCTAAATTTACCTTTGGAACACATTGAACAGCAAAAGAGAAGAAAATAATGTACGACTAGAGCTCACAGCCCATTTATTAGGATTCTGAGCTGTGTACACTCTCTGTACACTTTACCTGTCTACCTATACATGTGCCTAAAGGACTTCAAAAAGAAATCAGATGACAATCTCAGTATATATCCTGTTTTGAAGAGGAAGACCGAATTCCTGTGTTAAGTCTATATGCCAGTCCCTGGCACAACAGGCCTGCAAGCACAATTGCACATGTCATAGAATCATAGAATCATTAATTGGAAAAGACCTCTAAGATCATAGAGTCCAACCGTCAACCCAACACCACCATGCCCACTACACCATGTCCCTAAGGGCCACACCTACACGTCTTTTAAATACTTCCAGGGATGGGGACTCCACCACTTCCCTGGGCAGCCTGTTCCAAGGCCTGACCACTCTTTCAGTAAAGAAATTTCTCCTAATGTCCAATCTAAACCTCCCTTGGTGCAACTTGAGGCCATTTCCTCTTGTCCTATCGCTAGTTACTTGGCAGAAGAGACCAACACCCACCTCGCTACAACCTCCTTTCAGGTAGTTGTAGAGCGCGATGAGGTCTCCCCTCAGCCTCCTCTTCTCCAGGCTAAACAACCCCAGTTCTCTCAGCCGCTCCTCATCAGACTTGTGCTCCAGGCCCTTCACCAGCTTTGTTGCCCTCCTCTGGACACGCTCCAGCACCTCCATGTCCTTCTTGTAGTGAGGGGCCCAAAACTGAACACGGTATTCGAGGTGCGGCCTCACCAGTGCCGAGTACAGGGGCACGATCACCTCCCTGCTCCTGCTGGCCACACTGTTTCTGATACAGGCCAGGATGCCATTGGTCTTCCTGGCCACACTGCCGGCTCATGTTCAGCCGGCTGTCAACCAGCACCCCCAGGTCCTTTTCCTCTGGGCAGCTTTCCAGCCACATGTGTTTAAAACTCAGCACGTTCTATATATAGGCCCAGTTATGACCAGAATAGTTAATATCTTACAAGACCAAAGAATATATGGTAGACTTAGACAGACTTTACCCCATGGAGAGGTTAATTCATAATATTCTAATTCAAGTTTCTACCTCCTTCAAGGTATTTGATATTGAAGAAACATGCTAATGGTCTGGTGCACAACAGAAAGACCTGTATCATTCTTCTAAAATATACTATTGCCTATTCAAGCTAAGAGAGAACAAAAAAAACCCTACTTTTTTAAGGATGGTAACTTTCTAATAAATCCAATGCAGAATGCTACAGACAGCACTTAAGAGCACACTGACATAGTACTATCTACAGAATTATGGACAACCCTAGGACCCTGCCAGGTTGAAGCTTAATACCAGAAATAGAATAAATTGATTCAAGAAGTCATCTTGAACACCACTGTTCAGCCTGAGTGCAGTTCAGTCTCTAATGATTAAATGTTACTTCTTTATAAGCTTCATTCTGGCCAAAACTCTCTTACATTAATATTTTCACAAACGACGTCCCAAAATAAACATTTTATATATGATACAAATACCAAAGTCACTTCAGTTCACTTATTGTGGTCATGACCACTTTGGCAAGATTTTTGGGGAGGGAGGAGAAATTCAATAAATCAGATATTTTCATGATTTAGTGTTTGCAAAGGTCAGAAACCAGCACACAATATCTCCCTATTACGCATCAGTTAATAGAAAGAGCAAAATTTTCCAAGAATCCAGCCAAAACCTGGCATCTGACAGAGGAACTTCATCAGTGTGTCCTATCCTTTGGGCTCCTCCCTTCCACCATTATGTCCTGAAGAAATACAGGGCAATAATGGACACAAGGACCAGTTCTTAAATTAAGAAACCAACAGCAGGGGAAGGATGAATGGTGAGAAATTTTTTTTCCTTTAATGGCATTGTGCTTTCATTAGCTAACATTGTAGCATTTGCACTAGAAGAAGACAAACTAAGGAAATTTGGTCACAGAGGGGAAAGTTGAGCTTTGTGCTTCAGATGAGATCAGAGCATGTGCAAAATTAAAGCGTCTCTGGGATTTTTGTTTCAGTCAGTATTTAAGAAAGGCTGGGGCATCTGCAAATTCACAGACGAATTTCAAAGACAGAAAGGACATCTCCAGAGCACGGGGGATGTGATTTTCTTCTAAGAGAGTAAGTCTACTCAGTTTCATATTTACCTGATTGAATTGAATGTGATTTTCTTCTAAGACAGTAAATCTACTCAGTTTCATATTTACCTGGACTGCTTGCGCCTCTTTGCACCAGATCTATTCTGACACAGCTGGTTTTTGACAGATGCACACAATGTTCATCACAATTTGTGATGTGTTGGGAAAAAAAGGCCAAAAACGTTGGATTCTGCTCGGTGATTTGCTGTGTCATTTCCTCAGTTGGAGGTACCAAGCATGTCCTCATCCAAACGTCTCTCCGCTTCCCTTTCATCAACAACGTTTGCCCTGAATAGAACAGAGCATGGCTCATACAGCAAAACACCCGAGCGCGCTGTGCGTGCCACTCCCCAGCCCCGCTGGCAGGAATCCCCCGTGACGAGAAAGCGCCCACTCCACAACGTTTTCACTGGCGGTGCTCTGGGGACGCTGCATAGGCTGATGCAGTTATGCGAAGCCACTTTCTGCACAGATGAAAAAATGCAGACTTCTGCTTTCCAAAGCCAATAGCAACTTTGCAGCACTTAGTAAGGCAACCCGACACGCGTAACTGATATGAAAGGAGCAAGCCAACAGCCAGGAACTGGCAGGGGTGCCCCAACACATGCCCCTTCTGCATATATCACAGCATTAAACCCATCAAACACTCCTGGTAGAAAAGCAAACAAACAAGAGCAGCATAAGATCAAGATATATAAAATGCCCAAAGCAACATTAAATCATCTGAAGATATTCCCATTAAACAGAATTATTGTCCCCATTAAGAATCAATCAAAGCTATTTAGAATCATTGGCTATTCAGCCAGTTCCCTGGGAGACTTCCCGATTAAGCAGATTTTCCATGTGGGTTTCTTGTAATTAAAGGCCCTATCTTGCAAATCCTTGCTCATATCTATCGTCCTAACTCAAGTGAGCAGTCCTAACGGATGAAGAGTGCTGGCTTACTCCTCTCATCTACGTTTACCTAATTCTGATGATTTCAGCTTGATTTGCATGACAAGAAGAGATCAAGCCAAGGGACCTACTCTCAGAGAACAGAGTTTGCAAGAGAGGAATTACAGTCGTGCCTGCAGTTAGACACAAACAGACCCACCCAGACTCCAAATCACCAGAGCTTAAGTTAGCTCTAGTCTGGAAGGCACATAGCCGTGTCAGCATAAGACACTGAAGATGCAGATAAATCCACCTGAGAGACAAAACTTTTTACTGCAGACACATTCACACCCTAATGTGTCTAAATGGCTTCCTGACCAAAGCTGGCTCGTGCCCCAGCGGCTTGGAGCTAGCCTGTGACAGCACCAGACTGTGTAGGCATGTTCTATAAGGTAAGTACATCCTATACTGACAGCATTTAGTTGATCCTTCATAATAAAATGTGTATTCTACTGGTCTCTAATTGACTGGCCTGCTGACTGTCTGAAATTGCCTGGAGACAAAGAAATGAAATGGGACAAATTACTTTAAGAGTAATTATATTAATAAAACGTAATGCAGTTTTGTCTGCCATCTAGAAATACTGTTAGAGTCAGGCAGAAGAGCAAGCGAGAATCTCAAATTCCACAACTCAAACCAGAAATTAAGGACTTGCTCTTTTTTAAACCAAACTTCTATTTGCCATGATTTCCATAATTTATAACCCTGGAAATTAATCTTGACATCCATAAATTCCCATGTTCCAAGTTTCCTAATATATTCTTTCCATAGATCTTCTGCTCCACCCTTTCTGTGGTCCAAACAGGATTTCTGAAGACACTGTGCTGATACCAGCAGTTTGATAAAGTACAGTGACTTCTTTCTGCTTTCTCTGAGGAATACACGTATCAATTCTTGCCTGGGTATGTTTGCACGCGTGTGTGTGTGTAACATGGTTGCGTTGCCACTTCCACTTGGTCCTAATGAAAAAAACTGATTATCACAAAGCAATCCCTGAAAAATGGTTAAAAGGAAAGATACCAAGTCCATATGAGCCCACAAAATGGTTCACTCCCTGGTCCCTGTTTCAGGCACCCAAGTAGAGCATAAGCGAGTATGAAATGTTAACCTTTTATGGTTAGCTATGTGATGAAGTGGATCTTGTCTTGCTTCATTTTTGTTTGACAGTGCTATAAACATATGAAATTAAAGTAGTGTCCCAGCCAAACCTCTCTGATGGATTTCTGTTGGAATTTTTGTGGGGAGCAGCACAGGGAGGGAGACTGGGGCACAGAAATGCAGGAGTCTGAAACCCTGATGGTCGAAACTAAGAAGTGATTTGATCTGTAGGAGTTATGCATGGTACTTAGCAGCGACCTCCAGGAGACCATCAGGGTGGCCAGTGACATGGAGGGCAGGAACGACTTCAGGCACCTCCATCAGCTCACCCGCAAATATGAGTCAGGACCCTCAATTCACCTCAAAGTGCAGTCTGTTTAACACACCTTCGCTGTATTTCAACTGGGAGACAAAGTAGGGGACCATTAAAAGCTGGTACGTGACAGCGTCTGCTCAGGGTGTCCACGTGTGTCAAGCTCTGCAGACTCGTTACCTCGCTGTGGTTAGACACCTTGTTTTGAGATCCAAGCAGATTACCGCTAAAAGCTTTTCCTTCCGTTCATTACTTCCTACTCCAGTGTTACTCATATCGATTTTCTTATTCTAACCCCTCAGATCTAAAAGCGGAGCACTGAACTCGCAGGACTGCTTTCTGACTCTTTTCATAAACAGGGCTAACACTACTACAGATCAATCACTGTGAAAGTTACTTTTCTTTGCTTCTTTTTTGACTGAAAGGCAAAGAATTTGGCCTTTCAGAGGTTTGATTAGGAGGCATATTATGTGATTTAAATGTAAGGTGTCACTAGCAAAGATATGGCACATGGGAGAGGGAAGGGACAAAAAGACCACATCTCTCCGCATTGTTGAAGTTAATAAGAAAAAGAAGTCAGATGAAGCACGTGGAGTTACACTGGTGCAATACTGGGGCAAATAAGAAGAAAATCAGGCACTACAGAAAAGCAAACGGAAAATTACAGCTCTAATAACAACAGAAATGCATCTAATATGCAGCACAGATAATATATGTATGTATGTATGGTAGATCTTATTAAAAACTACAAATATTTTCTTCTTCTCCCTTCTGCTATTGCTCAAAAAATAGAATAGCTCTACCTCCCGTTGTCAATAAATCACATTAAGGTCACTCTGAGGAGCAGCAGAATATAAATGTCTTGTATGCAAAAATCAAACTATGTTTGGGGTATAAATGTGATACAAATACCTTCCAAAATACGCTTGAAAGAGAGAAATGAAGTACTAGCGCATTAGATTTCGCAATTTATTTACAGAGTGGAAGTCATTGAAATCTACTTCTCCCTAAACTATCTGTTCCCAAGCTTTAAACATTCAATAACTTCTCAGCCAAGGAACGTGCTTTTTTTTCCCCTTCCCTCTATTTTCTCTGTGTTTGCCTTATCATGTGCTAAATACATTATTGCAACACATTAGTTACTTTGGTCCACGGCTTTAAAACCTTCACACAAGGCTCTAGGAATCTTACAGATAAATCACTGATCAGAATAAACTGATTGTCTATTCTGGATTCTCTTCTGTAGGATTAAAAAAAAGCCCAAAAGATAAGTTCAGAAAACAAACCCAAGTCTGTAACTTCTCAAAAGGCCATGTGTTTTCATCCTCAGTCTATGCATTTTGGATTTTTTTTCCACGTCTTCTGTATGAATGGTAAAAGCTGCATTTCTCTCCAGTTGTGGGACAGTCACCCCATAATCAGAATATACTTTTAAGACCACAAGCTTGGGTTTAATTTGAAGTTTAGATGGACTGTGTATATCTTCCCTCAAACCAATATTTAAGAAGTTGCTTTTGTGACCTACTGAAGCAAGACATCTGCGCTACTCTGCACTTTTGTTTTCAATAGACTCATATTTAGCCTGGTGCAGTTGATGTATAGGAGAGAACATCTTGGAACAGATAAGCCATGAATAATTCCAGATCTTCAACTACCACAAGCACCTTCTTTTGACATCCTCATTCTGAACACCATCTTTTTTTTTTTTTTTTTAAATTAGTCAATGGATGCCAGATTGGGGTTATGGACTTAATTAATTTTATGTCTGTGACATGCTCACTGTATAATTATACCAAGCTGTGCACTATTAGATAATTATTTTTGGTCCTCAAAAGAGGAATTCAATTTGTTTAAAATTATTTTAGCTCCTTCAGAAAGAAAGATATTATTTCCCTTCAAAAAGCCGTCAAACTAAGTGATAAAGCAACCCCATTCTGGTAATAAAAGACTATGGCACTGAAGTGGTTACAAACCATTTTGTTCAACCAGACTATTTACAAGTAGCAACAGGGTATCTGTTTCCTGTCATCTCCATCATATATCTTGAGGCAGAGAGATTGGAGCCCAATTACAGCCTGATATCTAATCAATACACACCTTATTCCTAGAGCAGGAAGTAAAGGAGGAGGCCCTTGGGAGCCAGAGTTCAAATTACTCCGCTGTCGATTCCAGATAGCAGCTAATGATAGGATATATTTCTGGAAAGGGGGGTGGGTGGGAAGGGCAGCACGGTTTAATGGGATTGTTAATACAAGGAACACATACGTATATTAATTTAGACATCTGCTGCTGAATTCCAAAAGCCCTACGTGAATCAGAAGAAAAGTGACCCAATTTGCTATTCACTCCTATAGCTTTTGGGACTTAAGTTTGTTAAAATAAAGCATTCAAGTGACAAACCCAGTCCAAAACCTTTAAATGAGATTTGTAAACTACATTTGGATAGATTCCCACCCACCCTGCCTTTTTAGAGTTGCTTTTTCATGAAGAAGGACTTACTTTCCTATGGATACGGACTTTCTATAGCTCCAGGGACTTTCAACCAAGCCAGTGAGCATTTCCCTTTCCCAGCCGACCAGTTAAACTCACTCTGTTGTGCGCATGGACCCACTAGGCCAAGCCCTGCACTTAACTGAAGGCAGCTGTCCGTTACTAGCTGTTTGGGAAGATCTTAAACAGATAAATCTTGGGACTATTTGTCCCTAAGCATCTACTTCTAATTTTGTCAATTAGCCAAAAAATAACCTCTCCTACTTACCAATTCCTTTGTATTCCTAGCAATGGTTCAAAAAGCTGCCTTTTGCAGAGCAGTCTTTATGAAAATGGGTTTTTTCTCTCTTCCAAGAATTACCCTAACTCAGAAATGTAAAATATGAAGAGCAAATAGCCTGAATAATCAAAGAAAGTCACATGCTACACTCAGTACTCCAAGACAGAGAATGAAGCACAGGGGCATAATAAATCTTGTTAGTATTTAGCTTTCAAAATGGTCTGGAAGGCTGCCTGATGACATGGATTCCTTCTAGGTTTAATACAGGTTTGATTAGCCAGGAAATCATTGTCTTTTTCTAGGAAGCCAGACCACAGACCTACAAAATTTACAGTAAAAAAAAAAAAAAAAAGCAGGGAACAAAAATCTTATCCATGGTTTTCTGGTTGGAAGTGCTGCAGTAGGCTCTAAGACTCCTAGCTTCAGTGGCCGGCACCCCGAGCAAGGCTGCGCGTGCAAGGCAGGTAAATCCTGACAAGGACCAGATCGACAAAGACCTTCAGGTTCCTAAGTTAGCTTTCTACATACCTAAACCTGGTCTTGGATCGTGATACGCTTCAATTCCTCATCTGACATATTTGGGTGAGTAATCCTTCCTCTCTCCTGTCTTAACTATTTGTCCATCTTAACTACTTATAATATAAATTCTTCCAGCCAGTGATCACTGCAATATATTTATACAATACTTAGCACAGTTTCAGCTTGGGATTTCTTAGTCTGACTCAATAGTGCTATTGCTAATACAGAGTTTCACATAAATGGGGCCCCAAGATTGAATGATACCTCTAAGTGCTGCTGTACTACAAATAAATAATTATATGATATACATAAATCTTGCATTTTTAATGCTGAAGTCCCATGAGACAGAAAAAAGATTTTAAACGAGACAAGAACTTTCTAATTATACTGCATGTTGATGATCTTGGAATAGGTACAAAACCCATTAAAGACTTTTACTTTTTTTTTTCTGCCTCTTAAATAGGAAAAATCTTTTCATCAAACATAGATTGAAGCCAGTGATAATGTAACTCTGGCTTACTAAATAATAACAGTGCAAGGCTTTCTAAACAGCCTACTTCAAATAATGACTTATATTATCCTAAATTCAAAAGCAAACAACTGGGGAGAAGGAAATCACTAAACGAAGAGCAATATTAAATTCCAGAGGGTGAATGTGTGCTGCTAAAGGTGTGGTCTTAATGGAATTTGACCTATATCCATAATTTTGCTGTCACTCAGCGGCAGCTCTCACAGCACAAAGACGGCAGATGAGCAGGGCGTGAACAAAGCAGGGAGCTGCCTGGAGCAGGACTCCTGGAGGGAGCACAGGTATGACCCCATTGCCTATTCCCCTACTGCGAGCCCTGGACACCTGGGCTAGCTGGCTGTGACTGCCATTTAGGAAAAGGCTACGGTGTGCTGGGTGGTGGCTACTGCTCAGCACGCTTTGGCATCTCCCAGAAGAGCAATCGGTTCCTCCAACATCTTTGCAGCAGCAACCCTATGGGCTCAGTCAATCATCCCAAGCCCCTTCACGTCTCTAGGTGTTCAGGGCACAGAAACAAAGAGGTGGTGGCTTCCTACTAGGTCCATAGCCCTTGGGAGAGAAAACAAGATTAGGTTACTGAGCTGCCTTTATCCCAGCTGAACTGTTGGATGAACTTCCAAAAATATCCTTGAATTGGCATTCTGCATACAGCTGTGTTTATGAAAGGCAATATCATGTATGTAAATAAATTCAGATGCTGCTTGAGTTATTTTAAAACAATCAGTAGAACACTAATCATTTTATAGGCACAATCTTATCCCAAGAAAGTGACAACTTGGTGTGTATATACATGTACTAAAACTTAAAGACACGGTTACTTGTATCTCCATACAGACATTAAACAAGATGTAGACTTGTCTTACAGCCCCATGAAAAGCTGCTTTTGTTTTCCGTGTACTTTGCTTGCTGACGTAAGCTTTAAATACAGTAACCTAAAAAATGACTTAGCCGGAGCTCGCGGGGCCTCATCCTAGGTGGAGCCCATTATCGGGAGGTATTAGATGTACCTTGGCAGCATGTGAAACCCCTTGTGAAGACCAGCCCCTCCAGTGCAACCTACCAAGGGGGAGAAGACGAGCGCCAGCAGGACCCCAGCCCCTCGCCAGCACCCCGGTGTCTCGGGGAGCCCAGGGCACGTTCACAGGATGCCCGAGCCCTGCTCTCCTGGGCAGGGTGGGTGCTTTGCACCCAGGCTGGAGCCAGCCTGCTGCTGGGCCTCGGCCAGGAAGCACGTGTATCACAGAGCTCCCTGTGTTTAAATCCATTAATTATCTCGCAGTGTAAACAGTTTTAGAGTACTGCGGTTGCCTGCTCATGGGGAGATAATGCAGTTTAACCACTGTCTGTTCTAATTTCGTCGCTGAACAGATAGAAGGAGGGTTGCAGAAATACCTGAGTGAGATGGGGAGAGGACAAACACGTTTCCTGGCTTTGGCTCCTATCAGCCCATGGCAGCTTGAGATGATATTCACCTCGATGGACTAAGACTGTGGCTATTGCCTGGGCTGAATCAATGGTGAGGCTCCCTCTGCCTTCAAGGGAGCAAGGACATCGCCTTTTAAGAGAGCCTGAACTTTGCACTTGTTTTCCTAACAAGTACCACAAAAACAAAACTGTTCGCTTATTCCTCGTAGTCCCACAGTAACCCCATGGTGTCCAGCAATTCTCTGCTTAACGTCTGAAAAAGCAAAAGCCCTGAACAGACAGTGTATCTGGGTAGCCAAAATACATAAAAGAATACCTGGCTACTTCTTTATGCCACAATATACCATACCAGAGTTCTGTAATTCAGGTGGCTGTTTTATTAAAACCTCGTATACTGTTCCCATTTATTCTTTTATGATTGGAGAACAATTTGGGACTGAGAGGGTATAATCTGTCACAGCCTGTTATGTACTATGTTATCACCTCTTCTGCAGTGTTAGCCTCCAGAGATGGCATGTCTAGAAATATGAATACTTCCATTAATGTTAGCTCCGGTTTCATTTACATTTTCCTTTCTGAGCAGTGTCCTGCACAGCAAGGTGAACTGGTTATATGATGAACCGATTACACCGTGAGAGCTAGAGAGAATATGGCCACATAACAGGGTACATCAGCAGTAAATGGAAAAAAAGCTTAAACTTGCATGGTGATAAAACCCAAGTCTACCTCGAATTTGATGTGTCAGCAATGCAACATCTCTTCAGACACAAAACAAAAGCTGGTGGCTAACCAGTGTCACTGCCATTAACCTCATCCTGATCTCCAGGGTCCAGAGCAGGAACTTTAAATAAGTTTTTTTATAGCACAAAAGTTACCCCGTAGAAAACTACAAAACCACAGGATTACAAAACGTCGAGGGTTATTGCAAACTTCCCTCACAAATGCTAATGAATTGTTTTCTCTTTTTTGCTCCAATCCTGTTGTTTCAAGTGAAAACACATCACTGCTTTGTTGCTGAGCACTTTCTCCCACAGTGCCCTGCACAAAGACTTGCTTGTGCACCCTCTGGAATGTGCTTATTCCAAGATGTTTAATTGTCATTTCTTCCACCTTACATCAGAAGCCTGTCACATGCATTAATTAGGTCCATAAACATATGCTTGAAAACCTTACCATTTAAATACAAAAGAAAGAGAAAGAGAGAAACGAGCACTGTAATTTCCAAGAATAACTAATGTCTTGCTAAAGTTAATTCTCCGGATTGATGGCCTAATTGCCAACATGGCTGAGGTAAGGCATACAGTAAGATCTCAGGCTGCTTAGCAGTGAATACTATCTTACTAACACGTAAATGACAATTTTTTAATTGATATTTCCAACTACGAATTTGATTTAAATGAAAGGCTTACTTGTGGAACAAACAACAAGCTGCCATTTATTGAATACACACACACAGAGGAAGGGGAAACCAGGTCCAGCCACGAAGACCTGGGAATTAGAGACCGAGCACCTTTCTGTATAATTACAGGGGCAGAGCAGCCCACCAACTAGATCAGAAGTTCATGGGCTGCAGTATCCTGTCTCCAGCAGCAGCAGCTCCCGATGCCTCCAAGTAATGCGTAAGAAACTTGTAACGGTGGGCTCATTTTAACTCCCTAAAGAAGCCATCAATTTAAATAAGACTCTTTCCTAGCCAGCATCCCCAGGCTGGATTGCCCTCTCACAATAACATAAATGAGAAGTAACTTCACTTAAACCAGTGGCATCGCAGCAAGGATTTATTCACTGTGAGAGTGAGGAAGCACAGCAGGGAGGATGCACTGAGCTTAAAACAGCCCAACTCAGGCAACTAATGTTTTAAAACAGCTTTGGTCCTGCAGTACCATTGACATATCTATGTACGTGAACAGTAGTTTCTCTTTCTTGCCCCAGTGTTGTGGTTTAACCCCAGCCGGCAGCTAAGCCCCACACAGACGCTCGCTCACTCCCCCCTCAACGGGATGGGGGAGAGAATCGGAAGGGGAAAACTGAGGAAACTCATGGGCTGAGATAAAGACAGGTAAAGCAAAAGCTGCACGCAAGCAAAGCAAAACAAGGAATTCATCACCACTTCCCATCAGCAGGCAGGTGCTCAGCCATCGCCAGGAAAGCAGGGCTCCATCACGCGTAACGGTTACTTGGGAAGACAAACACCATCACTCCGAACGTCCTCCCCTTCCTTCTTTTTCCCCCAGCTTTATGTGCTGAGCATGACGTCATATGGTATGGAATATCCCTTTGGTCAGTTGGGGTCAGCTGTCCCGGCTGTGTCCCCTCCCATCTTCTTGTGCACCCCCAGCCTCCTCGCTGGTGGGGTGGGGTGAGGAGCAGAAAAGGCCTTGACTGTGTGTGAGCACTGCTCAGCAGTAACGAAAACATCCCTGTGTATCAACACTGTTTCAGCACAAATCCAAAACACAGCCTCATATGAGCTACTATGAAGAAAATTAACTCTATCCCAGCCAAAACCTGCACACCCCAGTAAGAAGAGCTGGTGGCCAGGGCTTCCTAAGGGCATTTAGCCCCTTCCCACCTCACACGCCTCTGACATCCAGCATGATTTTCTGTTCCCACTCAGCCATGTCCTTCCCGAACAGCTGAAGATGGGTAATGCAGAGAAGTCTGGTAATTATTTCCACGTTGCTGCTGCTCTGCTGCAAACAGAAGGTTTGTGCAGAAGGGGGACGCTGAAAGGCCGTCACTCCAGCGCTGCCGCCCTCCATCAAGAGCTAGCCACGAAACAGCACTCGCCAAGCTGCAACATTACAAACGTTCAGGGCCACACGCTCACTGCTGGAGTCCCGATGAATACGGGAAGAAGCTCCCAAGGAAAGAAAGAAAATTGTATCACAATCTGTAATATTTGGGGTATTAAGGTGTATTTAAGTGTATTAGGATATTAAGACGTATTCACAGCACACGAAACACTCATTTGCTGAGCAGGAAGTAAACTGTGAGCACTGGCTCTTTGACATCACTGGAGTAACAGTGTAACTTGTAGGAATAAACGCAAAATCAAATAAAATTTAACTTTAAAACTTTTGCATTTTCTTGTGTTGGCATAGTCTTTCAGACTTGAGGGAATTCAAATGCTTGACTTATATAGCCCTGAAAAATAAGACTTATTGTTCAAATATCAACTTAATTCTTCTATATTAATGGCTTTTACTTTTGCTGGGAGAAAATTCTGCTGTTTGTTTAGAGTGACCAGAGATATATGCAAAACGTGCCTAGGAAAAATATACAGACAATGAATTGCTTTCTGAAAAACTAAACCAGGTTTATATTAGTACATCAACTGTATTTGTTTTCACATAACTCTGACATCCAGAGTTAAAACAAATGCACATCTTTATAAAATACATGTAGAAGTATATTCAAACTATCTCAAATAAAACATCTTCCACTAGCTCTTCTGATGATCTGTATCTTTTAGATTTATAGCAACACTTATCTGGGGAGGTCAAAGTACTCTGTAACATAAAAAATTGAAACTCGCAACATCCCAGATGAATAGTAAGCATGATTATAATCTGTTTTACAATTCTAAATATGGTTTTACAGTAGTCAGACACAGAGAGGTTAAATAGTTAGCTCAAAATAAACCCATGCAACCTAGCTCTATCTTCTCTCCCCGACAACAGAGGCTTTGTTCCTCCACCTCTGCTGATCAGAAAGAGCAGCTCCGGTGGCTTTAGTGACAACAGTTTGTTAATTCTCACCAAGTTATCATCCCCCAGCATGGCCTATAGATGGACGAGCCTGACATACTTTGGGTTTTTACTTCAATAAACCATAAATTTTAATACTCAGATCAGTCAAAGTGAGTTCTTTCAGGCAATTAACTTATAATTAGACTAAGGTAATAATATATTTAATAGAATTCAAAGGTAATTGTTACAGGGAAGTGCACGCACACTAACCTATATTGAACTGGAGGTGGACACAAACCCAGAAGCAAGCATCCAGAACCCTCACGCTCCGGAATAACTCAAAAGATGGATCTGAATCTTGCTGACGACCTCCCCCTCCTTGCGGCCTCGCTCTGCCCAAGCAGGTGAGGTTCCAGCAGCCATCCCACAGAAAATGGCTGTTTATGCCAGAGGTTCGGTAGGTCCAAAACCCAGAGCTGAAATCCCACTTCTGAAACTTCCCTCTTCCCCCTGAATAATTTCTAAAATCCAAATCAGATTTCTGTGTCTTGGGCTCCGCTTAGATGATGTCTGCCTTCCCTGATGTGCTTTATCTTTGATTCACTGCTCTGTGTTAAACCTCAATCGACCTATTTGACAATAGCACATTTTATGATGCCAGTTCTACCGATGAGAAATCTGAGATACAATGAGACTAAGTGAGATGTCCAAGGCTGTATGTGACGTTTATAACAGAGCTGGGAGTAGACCGAGTCACAGGCTCCTCTTTTCTCTCTCTACCAGCAGGATTGTATTTTCTCTTTATTTTGTCTTCTCTCATGCTTAAAATAGTTGTGGCTTATTGAGAGATTTAGCAAGGAGCACAGGTCAATTTACCTGTTTACCTAGAGATTGCAGTGATTCTAGAAGATGCATACCTTGGAGCTATATACCACGATACCTAAAGATGCTGGATGGCTTGCCTGATACTTAATTGGAATACGTAGCTGTCTGCCAAATAACTGTAACATTTTTTTTCAGAAAAAAGCTGGGGGAAGAGGGCAACAAAAGTAGGCTGGAAAAAGCAAAGATCATCTTACAATGATTTTAGATATACATATAGCCCTTCAACGTCATCAGAACTTGTAGCAACGTCAAGAAAAGCTTGTTCATATCTGGTCCAAAAGCTACTATCCTTTGAAAAGGATATCATCCCCATTTAGATGAAGATGACGTTTAGGGTCCATTCCTGAAACAATCCATCAGTATCAAATAGGACGTCACCCCGGGTAAGACATCTGTCTCACAAGCAGCATCTGACTCCAGTACTCCGGGGTCCTCACTGACCCTCGCTGACTGGCAGTCTCCGGGTGCATGCTCAGGGCTTATTATTTGATGACTGACCACCGTGAGCACTCAAAGAAGGTTGCACCACGTCTGAAGTAAAGCCCAAAAGATGCAGAGAACTTGCTCAAACACCCAGTGCCACTGCAGTGACCAGCAGATAGGCTGAAGCTGGTATTAAAGAGGAGCAAGACATATGTGTTTTGCTATAAAGCAGTTGCAAAATAGATACTAACTCTTTCCATAGTGGTCCATAATAGCCTGACTGTATTGTACTGTGGCCAATAAGGCCTTCTTGATTTAACTAGGAATTAGACATTACAGAGGAGCAATAATACCTAGTAAGGAAATATTATCAACTTGGTTTCATTTTCAGATGGTTATTTCCTATTCTGGTATCAGGTTTTACTCTGCTTGTGGAGCACATATTATACATATTTTTAATAAAGTCATTGCAAAATTACCCACAGGCAGAGAGAGAATAAATTAACGGGCTACTTAATTGTGTTCTTTTCAAGGTTCTTAGCATCAAGCTGCAACTGAGTCAAATAAGGAGGAATGTAAAATTTGCCACCTTACAAGCCACTGGGCCATTTATTCTCCCAGCCTGCTCGGTGCAGTAGTTAATTGTTAACCATTTCAAATGAAGAAAACAAACATTGACACATCAGCTTGGTTACAGAACCACTGTACCCAAAACAAATCCCAATTTCAAGAAAAGGAAGAATTATTCCTCCTTTACTGCTTCAGAAGTCATAAACCTGAAATCTAAAGGGCATCCAAATCCTTCTTGATCTCAGCGGACATCAGGGACCCAAAAACTTCTGAGGATCCAGGCCTTTGTTCTTACCCTTTCATTTATATGCATAACGGGGGGAAAAAGTCATTAATTTACTTGACCCTTCCAAACTCCAGAAGAAATGCAAGCCCCTTTCTTTCAATTGTACTTTTAGAGAATAATTTGGAAAGATTCCTTTCCCAGCCTCGGTGAGAGTGTCAGGCATTTTAGGAGAACTCAAAAGCTTTCCCAATTTGATTTTTACTTTAACATCAGTTAATTTCTATTTGTTCTTCCTCCCCAATTTCACTAATGCCCTTTTTGTATACCTATATTTGTCCATTACAATCTACAGAACAATCACCCTAATTGATCTAGTGTTAACCTCTAACAGCTTAAGATCCAAACTGTTTGTATCTATTGCTCAGTCCCAGTTGCAGCATTAATTCCCTATAGTGCTTACATCTCTGTCACCATCGCCACCCGGCCCTTTTACAAGCAGCTCCTCTCTACATAAATGCCACTGTAAACCATCCTTACAAGAGGAGTGGAGGCTGTTGAAAAGCCCCCACTGTAACAGTTTGGGTTTGCCTTGTGTTGTATATAATGATAAATTTCATACAGGTGTCACATTTTTTAGCGGGAGGTGAGGATTGATGGGGAGCAGTAGAACGATCCATCATCGGAGGCAGGTGGCACAGTATTGGAATTTCAGAAATCTGTTCCCAATCACATCCACTGCTGGATGACTCAGTAACGACCCTATTTGCGATGCGTTACTGAAAATCAATGTGCCGCATTCAAGGTCAATGTACTGTTAGAAAACTCCTTAAGCACTGATGGATGGATCGTGTTCATTCAGAATAAATGTGAGAAGAAAGTGACAGCTGAGCATCCCAACAGTTGTGCCAACTTTAAGAGAACAGCTTCCTCCTGGAGAGAGAAACGCGATTCCTTCGGGGATTACATCACTCCTCCTTTCCTTTGTTCTTTCTCTTTTGAGCATTTAGGTAATTGTTTAATGTATCTATCTTCGTGCAATTAGGAGACTTCAAAGTTGGAAGACAAATACTGATGAACAACAATCTTTATGGACTTCCCTGTATGAATAATATTAATCATTATGAAAGACTATCAAAGTTTATAAGGATTAAGTAGACAAGAAGGGAAAACATTTGAAGAAGAAACAAAACCCACACACAGGTATAGAAAAAAGCCTCTCTGCAAAGAGCTCTCAAGATAAAATCCCAAGTCAAAATATCGTCTTGATTTTTCTGTTATTATAGTAGTGAACAAGATACTTAGTGTCTTTACATATCTTTACATATTTTTCAACTCTCTAAGTGGTTTTGCATAACTTTAAATGTTTTAAATTAGCGGGAACTTGCCATGCATGGTAAAACAGATTTTAGCTTATAAAAGATCCATGCTTATAAATAAAGCTATCACACTTTTTCTTTTAGCAATGGGATGAGATATCTTATTCAACTAGTTTGCTAAATATGAATTAATGACACTTCAGAGACTCCTTCCAGAGGGATTCAGAAATTACATTCCTTTTCTTTCCCGAGAAATAATGAAATTGTCTCTTAGTTGATGGGGGGAAAAAAGTAATCATCAGCTTCCAAAAGGAAAACAGGATTGATAGCTCAAACAAACAGGAAGGGGGGAAAGTGTAATTTACCATGTGGTTCACCAGCAGCTAAATCTGTTCACTTGACACAATAAATGATGTCAGGCTTCCTCACCCACTGTGTCAACAAAATGGGTGTTGTCAAAAACATTAAGACATCTTATTGACAAACTCTCAAGTCATTATACTCTTTGAAGTGGTTTTGTCTTCTGCCTAAAATTATTGCACCGACAGCATCGATTCATCTGATACATTGATACTGCAGCAACAAGCTCCGGGGAGGATTCTGAATACAGCCAAAGCCATCATCCAGACAAAGTTATTTTTGACTATTTTGGTAAGATTCTGAGAGGTGGTAGGTTATCAGGGACATGCAGTTCATTTCCAATATTCAAACAATTACGCTTCCTCACGAAAACAATTTTTTGCTATCATAAAGTAACTATACAGAACACTGTTAAAAAAAGGTTGCTTTGCATCAGGAGTTATCAACTAGAGGTTAATTGCAAATATATCATCTTAAACAGGTTACTGCACATTATTTCAGCCAGAATATATTGCTTATTCAAATAGTTTAAGGAGCAGAAATCTTCCAAAGCTCCTTTCCTTACTCAAATAATTGTACTAAACTCCATTAGCCTAATGCTATGAGGAAAATCTGAATGGTTTTGCCAAAATAATTATGTTTGCCAAAGAGGATTTGGTCAAAAATATTTGAAATAACTTAATCATTGCCAGTTAAGAAGTCGGAATTAATGCTCATCTGAGAGGTCAAAGGGTGAGTGCGTACAGCAGAGTTTCCTTCCCAGTCCAAACCGATGTGACAAAGTAAGGGCTAGGTCAGGCAGGGCCGCCTGCGCTGCTGCTGCCCAGCAGTAACTCTTCTGCGGACAAACAGGAGACATCAGAAGAGTGATTTACAAGTGCTTCTGACCCTTACATTTAATACATCATAGGCCTAATCCTCCCTTTACGCCAACGTGGATCAGAAATAAGTCCATGGAAGCCAACGGCATTGTAACAGCATAAAAACCAAAATGGGAGGAAAATCAATTTTGTATGCAATTGAGTGTCTATTCACCCCAATAAAAAAAGGCCCATTTCTTTTTTCCCCTCTTCTCTTTGCCTGTTGTGCCGCACAGAGGAGTCTCCAGCCAGCACAGAGCCAACACAGCAAACCCCAGCACTCCTCTTCCCCTCCCGTCTTTCGGGAGCGGGGTAGGTGCGGTAGACACGGCCAGAGGATGCTGCCTCTCTGCCTCCTCACTGAGCGTTGCTTACGCTCTTCTCCTCCTTGTTGGGTTTGGCAGATCCCAGAGCCGCAGGCCGGCATCAGGGACTAATAACCAGGTCGCTTGATCCCACCACAACCGCGCACACAGGCTACGATCGTGTGCCATGGAGCATTTGGCTCGCTGTCCTTAATGTAGAGTCAGAGCTGCAGATAGAAGCAGGCTGAGAATGCCAGTTCTGTCCACTGTGGATTTGCGATTAAGTTTTGCCATTAAAATACATTATATAAAACACTAATTCAAGCCAAAATTATAGACTCAGATAATATATGGAATTACCGTGCCAACAATCCACAATAAAAATACACAGTGCAAATAAGTGAAAGAATCTGATGTCAAAAATACGGATAATTAAAGTAAATTGTATAAACGTAATTAATAAAGGCTTGGAATGGAAATTTCCAGTGTGTACTGGCTGAGCCTAGATCCACTGAATATCCACAGACTCTTCTAAATTTAAGCTGGGATAATAATGACCAGCTTCTTATGTTTTGTTTAAATTGTATCTTTTATATCAGAAGGCATCTAGGAGTCTCCACTAAATTGTTTTAATTAAACTAGCCATTATGTTTTATTAGTTCCAACTTTACCACATTCAGATGAGAAATAAAGATGCACGTAAAAACCAGACTTTGACATGAAGAAATCCATTCCTGCACAAGTATTCACAGCTGCTATCTTGTGCTGCCCCAGCTCTGGAGATAACAGCTACTGTTCTGCTGGGCTTGTCATGTAGCCTGCGAGCCTGACGGGGGTTTTTTGCGATCCCTTTGCAGTCCGTGCAGAGCCTTTTCTACGTATTTGTTTTGCTTTGCTCAAAACCCTGAGCTTGGGTGGCCTTGGTGAAGGATTTTCAGATTATGCTACCAATATGATGAAGAAAAGACTTTTTTTGCACAAAGCACTTTTGTTTGAAAAATACCACTGAAGATATGGAGAGAAGAGGATAGGACGATGCCTACCTTCACAGCCTCTGACCTCCCGGCTTAGCGCTGCACCTCACAGGGGAGGGGAGATTCCCACAAAAACCAGTAGGAATTGGCACCTCCATCTAACTCCCCACGTACTCTCCGTGTAGACGTGGATGAACTAAGTGGAATATAGGCAGATTGTACTGTGATATCCACAGATGACAGTGCAGAAGCAAATGTGTGTATGTATTACTCACTCAAGCCAAGAAGGTGAAACCCTATCTAGAGCCCCAATTTTTCTTCCCTCTAGTTTCAGTTTATCAATTTAATGAAAGGAATGCCTTCCTACTATTTTCCATACGATGGATGGCCATGAGCTGCTGAAATTAAAGAAAGAGAATACTTGCTCACTAGGCTGGGTAGTGGGATTCCTAGCCTAATTTTGGGCTTGTAAAGTTTTTTGTGGTCACAGAATGAAAAGTTGCTACCAGTTACATCCTCAGTCTTACTCACACTGGGTAGTCTGTGCAGAGCCGCACAATTCTAATACTAAGGAGGCTGTCCTGCAGACGTATCTCTTGGTTTCTGATCAACATTTTAAGAGATTGCAATCACACAAAATTCTACTGAAATGTATTTTCCATCTGTAATCACAATGCAAGTAAAGTCTCCTCAAGAATCTGGTGGAACCACATGGCTAATTAGTTCACTTATACCACTCACACAAGGCCACAGCCCAGTGGAAACCAGCTTCTGGAACACATTTCCCAGCCCTGTTACAGACTTGAGTTGGGAACTTTTGCCAGTATCTTGGCTGCACTGGCAGCTGCTGCACAGCTCTGTGGTGCTTTCGGGGCTCCCTACAACCTGGACCACGACATGAAGGAGCCAGTGCCACTGTCTGCATGTGAATGAGAAACTAGAGCTACCGGGGCTGATGCGAGCCTCCAAAACTTTCCTCCAATAAGGCTATGCCTGCAACAGATGACTTTCAAACAGGCATACAGGGAGAAACAAATAAATTTCTTGTAATTTTCATAATAAACAAAACCAGAGTGAATCACTCCAGAATAACAACTGCAGTAATTTGACCTCTCTTACTCTTTCAAAGAAAGCAAAATTATTTTATACAAATTAAAGACCATTTCTGCTGGGAAATGAGAAACAATACCCCAACTAGGGCAAAATATTAAGCAATAGGTTTAAAAAAAAAGTCACCCCATCCCTACGCAGGAAAGGTACACCAACCTTTTAGTTCTGAATTAGAAGTATTTCCAGGCACCTTTGTAAAGTTGTTTAAATACATTGCTACATTAGCTTCACTATATTTTTAAGTCCGTTATCAGGTATTTAGCAGAATAAATAGCAGTTTGAGGTCTTGGTTGTAGTTTGGCTCCATGCTTCCAGTCTGAAGCAGCACACGTACAACTCCAGGTGCAAACCAGTGATCTTTTCCAGATCCAGCTGCAGAAGCTGGAAGCCTGCTCATCAGGCAGAGGTTACCAGCCTGCAGCCCAGCCAGCACGGGGAATCACAGAACTCTTCACTGGCTGCTTCACAGCAAAGACAGACATTTGACTGTCTTTGCAAAGCCAGTCAAAATTTGATTGACTTTGCGTCGATATGGATAGGGCTACAGCCATACAGACCTTTCCATTTCCTCTAGCAGACTTCGCAGTCCAGCCTAATTTCATCCCCTGTGTTTCCAGAAGGAAAATATTCTATGTTTTCTTTCTTATCCACACAGATGACGATGCCAGTACAGCTATGCAGATCATCATATCATCACACATACTTTGTGTTCTCCCCGCTCACCTCCTTCCTACTTACTTAGCAACTATTAAAGCAATTAGAAATATTATGTTCCTTCCAGGCAAGTCCTACAGAAAATTCTCCGCACTCTTTGTATGAACTATGCCAATGGAAACTGTTCCAGTGATGTCAGTGTATTATCAGCCTCTCTACGGCACGGCTTTTTAGGTAGTTTATGCTGAATTAAATAATAATTAAAGTAAGTTACTCAAAAGTGGTTTGGATGTGCTTCCAAATGGAAGTCTTAACAGAAGGGATTCAAAAGGAGTAAGAGATACATACATTTTGATAATCTGAAGTGAGCCAGCTTACCCAAAAAGCACTTAATTACACCAGAACTGAAACATCTGGTTTAGATTATCTGCTAAAAAATAGTATGGCAAAAAGTAAACCACTTGGAGAGGCAGTATTACCATTATTCCTGACTTAGACTGTCACGACAGAAAACTGATACTTTTTTATTATTATTTTTGTATCTTCATATGACATACAAAGAGGAAACTCAGCAAAGTAAGGAGTCCACTTGCCTTCACACTGAATTAGGAAAAAGGAGGAGGTCTCCCTGCCCTGTTCCGAGCAAGCTGCAGGATGACAGTTGCAGAAGGACTGTGATGCTGGGGATGCTGGAGGTACCAGGCTAATCTTTGTCCCTTGGATCCTTTGGAATCCATGTGGCTTTCTGGTGTCCTGTCATGTTCAGGGTATTTTCATAAGGAAAAAGCACCAAAAAAAAGGCAACATTCTCCACTTTGACTTGATTTAAGAACATTCCTCACATTTCTGTTGTCCGCCATTATTTGATTTCTTTCCAATTTTTTTTTTCCCAGCTGCAGCCAAGGAAAGACAAACCATGTAAAAGTGATGCCAGCTCTTTCCCAGAACATACAAATAGGTACTCCCCAACCTGGAGATATCCAAATCTCTCCCTGGTACAGTAGCCTGGTATTTCTTAACAGTATCTGTAGCCGAGAAGTCACATTATAGCACTTTAGAACATTTAGAGCCTAAGGAAAACCTTTTATGTGAGCATTTTAAAGCTCAAAGCTCTAATCTAGGACTTGGTATATTTATCCAAGTCCTTAATTATTAATGTTACTCTATTGATTTGATACCTGAAACTCTAACAACAAAACCTGTGCAAACTCATTATGCCTGGCTTCTGACTTTACAGGGCTTCTTTGCTCCTCTTCTAAGTCTTCTTTTTCTTAATCAATAAGCTCTGATTCATAAAACAGTAGAGAGATGCCAGAATTGAGAAACAAAAGGCTTATTAATTATCATATAAACTGTGCAACAGCTATGCACGTTGCTGAAACGTTTATTCACCTGAAGGATCCCAATGGTATCTAAGTTCGTCTTTGCTTATTATCCTAATGCAGGCAGCACAATCAATCCTAACTGTATTTTAATTAATTCAGAAATAGAATTATTTTTTTAAAAAAAAAAAACTTTGGTGTCTCCATGCCAGGCTTGGTAACACCACTTTCCTGAGGCGGTGCAGCTTTGCCAGTTTTCTGCAGAAAGAGTAAATTCGCACACCTCTAATCCCCACAGGCTCCTCCGCTCCTCCCAGCCGTACTCCTGCAGTACCAGCACCAGTGCTGTGCTCCGCTAGTTTGCAAAGTTTAGATGAGCCCAGATTCCCCTCGTCTGCATTCAAAAATACTGAATTAATTCCCTAATACAGCTAATTTAGGGCCAGATTCTGACGCCTTGCTTCGCTCTGAATAGTATCCTTAAGATAGACAAGATTACCTCTGGAGTAGTGTTCATGCAGAGGCCTGGTAAGATCACCGTGAATAATTTAAAATAAGTTTTTAAACGACATCACCAAATCTGTAGTGAGCAGTTTTAAATGTATGTCATGAAGAAGGTTTGCAGTGCTCATTCCTGCTCAGTTCATTGTTTTCTCTTAATTTCATGCGGGTATATAACAGTACAGAGCGGAACAAATATTTAATTGTCAACAATATATTTGGTGCTCTACAAAAGTCATGACTTCGCAATTTTGCTAATACTCTGTAAAAAGGACATCCTCACATCTCTTCCTGTAATATATTACTGTCATAAACTTATTCCTGAGACGGAGGTGTTGCCATAAGGAAGACTGAATAACTCAGATACTGCATGATCTTAACATTTTTTATTAAGGTCACTACAAGGTATGACTTAAAACTCAAGGATGCTGGTGACTCTTTGATAACAAACGTACATAAAATATCTTATTAAGAAGCAAAAGTCTGGGACAATATCACCCCACTGAAACACCATTTTCATTCATTTGACCCTTTGCAAATTTTGCACCTTTTTAGGAGAGAATTTATTTCTCTTATGGAAGAGAATATACAACTTTTTTTTTTTGATGACGCTATTTCACCCTTTTCAGGTGGCTGCCTTAAAGCAAATAGATGTCTTATGCCTTTATTACGTAAGGGTCAAGCTTTCCTCTCTTCGGATTGCACCACAGACATTTTCGGTGAGAGTTCCGAAACTGCTGTGTGCAGACTTTTGCAAACCTAACCCCTGCCCTGAATAATTATTCTCAAGGTAATAAGTGAAATACGTTGTTTCTGTTCTCAGCAGCCTGGACCTGAGTCACTGCTGTCCTGGGGAGCATTTTTTACCATTTTGCCTAGGTGCAAGTGACTTGTTAGAAATAACAGTGGAGAATGAGACTGTTCCTGTCTTTCACTGCAACAACCATTACAGTTCAAAAGGTACCGCGGAGAGGAACTTGCGATACTACATTGTCACCTCTTCTTGCCAGAGCGAAGATGAGAAATAGAGCAGATTCTTTATTCCCCTTTTGGCCACAACTGATTTTTTTATTTTTTCTTCCAAATAGCAAATGCCCAAATATAATACGTCCATATCTATTTTACAGACAGTGGAGATTGCATACCATATTTTAGTTGTGAAAAGTGGCTCAGAGAGCTTATTAGTACTCGACTACAGGTTTAGAATTGGTCCCCACGTCTCCTCAGAGCTGTACTTCAGAAACCTGTATCTCTAATACAACACTGATAAGTGAAATGAGAAATTAGGTCCTAAGATATTTTTAATCTCCACATTTGAACATCTATTTCGCTTTTATTATTGTCATAATCACTGTGTATATACACCTAAGAATTATTTTCTTCAAATCCTCTGATCTACCCGGTTCTTAATCAAATATACTATATTCATCTCAAATTCTCTTGCTTTCTAAATGTCATTTCAGGTAGAAAAGATATTTTTAAAACGTGAATCAGAAAAGAAAGAGTGCAAGTTCTGAGGAAGATGCACAGCACAAATCTTTTTTTTTTGAGCTAAACCAAAAGTGGACTAGCTTAAATTCTTGAGTTCAGTGAGACCACTCCACGATAACGTCAAAACCAGTGGTGATCAGAATTTGGTCCAAACGCCTCCATTATGACCAAGCTCCATTAGTTCCATTGAACAGCAACTTACACCACAGAGGGAGGTAATTTACAATTTTTATAACCATCATAATTTGTAGTACACAACTAACCACATGGCCATTCTTTCAAAACATCAAGATAAATCACAATCAAAGGCGTGTTTAATGTTTGATGACAAACGGCCGCTAACAAACATTTACTGCAATAAATTCTTGTTAAAAACAGAGATTATGGGAAAATGCTTAACAAAGGTGATTAGGACCACTTATTTTAAAATTCTTCTCCATTGCTTCTCTTAAGTGCATGGACCACCAAGTTTTCTTTAATCCTTTCTAATTCTGAGCAAGATAATTATGGCAAATAATGGTGAATGAATCACATGCCTGTACAGGAGTATCACAGCCATTGTGGCATTTAGATGAATGCTGTGTCAAAGGATTAATGTGGTATAATACCGCATTTGCTTTTGCAGCCTGTTATTTTAATCTTGTGAGCTGCCTTTCATCAAGGTGGGGGACTACAGTAAGGTTACTGTTGATCTCAGGCAGCAGAGAGGATGCTGTGTGACATCCAAGTCCTTCAGTCCTATAGGGGACTCTTGGCAGCTTCTAAAAGTCTTGTTTTGTGCATTAATGGAAGGAGAGAGAATTCGCCTGTGCTAGGGAAAAGTTGGCAGGTGAAGGAACAGCACAAGAGATGCCATTGTGCCAACAAGTTACTTAGTTCTGAGTATTAGGCACTGTGCACCCAAGAATTCATGGGGTCCTAAAACTGCAGAGACAGCAAATCACTGACTTGTCACTCACTGCAGATAGGGAGCAGAGATCTGGCAACGGCGCAGAGCTAGATGGACCGCGGTAGCCAAGTAGTCTATAGAAAAGAGTGGAATATGATCTAGTCTACAGGAGTAAAAAATCCTTTTAACACTTTCTTCTTGCCTTGTTAGAGTTTCTCCACTATCTGAGCTGAGGCTTGAGCATTATACTGACTGGTGTACCCCTGTGAGAGGCCACGCACGAACTTTGTCATGGAGCAGTCTGATCCTCATCAGTGGAGATTTCTCTCTTGCTGAGCAACAGGAGCATTGTGAAGTGCCAGAATTGCACGTTCAGTTACTGTGCCTATCAAATGCCCACCTACGAATGTGTGCTCCACGCTCACAACCTTTGCAGAAAGAAAAGCAGCATGGGGTGTGAAAACTGTTCGGAAGCAAATGCTACTTCCCCAAGCCACTGCCCAAAACATAAAAGCAATTCAGAACACGCTGCAGATCAGAGAAATTCCATTAAATTCTACTCATTATATTTTCTAAAACAAGATGGAGGAGCGCCAAAATACCTTAACAAAGCACTTTTTTCATGCAATTTCCATCCCACTGAGAAGTAATAAGTCCTGGAGATCTTATAAAGAAACCTGTTCTTGAACAATTTACTGCCCAGATTTATAGGTCCAAGAAATGAGGATGGTTCAGATTAACTTCATACAAGCATCTACTCTCAAGAGTTCTTCTCCAAACCAAACCTGAGCCAGAATTATTTTTTCCCAGTTAGCTGCCCTTTTAGACTGGCTGAGCTGTGTAAAGGGGATGGAGGATGGCCACAACTGCATCTCTGAGAATTCCCCCAACTATGGGGAAGTCTCCAACTGCTTTGAATCACTGGAATCTCTTCTTGCACTTCAATCGCAGAGGAAGGACGTCAACCACACCAGAGAGCTCTGCTAAACCACTTCATGGCTAGCACCCAGAGCCTGACCCACTCATTGCTGTTGGGGTCAGCACTAGGGAGCTTGCAAATCCAAGAGCGTTATCCAGTTGTGAATATGCAAAAGTAGCTGAGGGGTTTGGTTTGGGTTTTTTGTTTGGTGAGGATTTTTTTTTTGCTTGGCCGAGGGAAAAAATATTCACTCAATCTCAACAAAAGATTTTGGATGATATTTCATGTAAAAATTGCAGAAAAAGTCCTTTCAGCTGAGAACGCTGAAATTTAATATTGACTTTTTTAGCTTTTAAATTTTGATTGGATACAAGTAATTCAGGGAAGTCAACATGAATTAATTGGTGTAATGCTGGGCTGCCAAACTGGCATTATTTTTATTATTACTAGTTCTAAAAATGGATTTGGCCACTCAGCAGGGACCAGCTTTTCTTGTAGGAGATAAACCCATCCTCAAACTTATATTAATCATCAATTGTCCACTCCTCTTTGTGTCCACTGCCCCAGAAAAAGCAGAGTAAACTCTGCTGGATTAGCAATGAAAATCCAAACCGTGTATAGTTCACCTCAGCAGGTCAAGCAAAGTTTTCAACATCTGGTTTAAGATCTTCTGAAGAAGACCTTTGCATGACTTTGTATGTGGGAACCGATAAAAAATTCAGCCCAAATAAAGAACTTTGAAACAGAGTCCTCTGAAAATCTGGCACCAGATAGGCTATATGGGCCAAAAAGCAATGAAACACTGGGAGCCGCACGCCTTGACTTTATCTTAACTACCTTGGATTAGAGGTGAACTAACCAGACATTTTATATGACCCTAAACCTTACCACAATCCATAAAATACTCTGGAAATACAGCGGTTAGGAAGAGCTAGTAAAGCGTATGTTCACTCTATTTGAGGAGAAAAGTCAAATATTGTAGCATTAAAAAGGAGGCAATTTAGGTATTGAAGACAAAAGTACACAGAGAAAGACTAAAAGCAGAGAAGTACAGCTTCTAATCTATACGTAGAGGTGGATGGTATGATAAAAGTCAAGGTGACAGAAATTGGTTGAAAATATTTTGAGCCCCCAGACACTCTGAACCATTTGGGGCTGTTTCCAGGCCATTTTTTCCCAGAGGGTAAAACACAGAGTTCTGAGCAACAGTTGAAGCAAATGGAAGTCACATCAGGCAAGCTGAAGTCATGCAATTTAATCCTGCGTGTCCCCTACCTTATTATATTCATTTATGATTACACCATACTTAGAGAAAAACATGTGTTCACTGGCAGGCTGCAGAGAAAGCAAAGGCTGGTGATATCTTAAGTCAAGACATTGTATAAATAGAGATTTGAATACAAATTTCCACAGGGAGAGAGACTAGTGGGGAGATTTCATTTTCCATTATTACTACATGCTGGTAATGTGCTTGATAGTGTAAATATCTTTAATTGACATGAATGGATTTTATTTTAATCTATGGGTCTTTCTTCTCTCTTACTCTGCAGTAAATCAAAAGTCACTTTGCTGATGTCAGTATTGCTGTATCACTGTATAACTGGGGTGAAAGGAGAATTACAGCTACTATTTTAAGCAGGAGTGGTTCTGGTTCAGCATATATTCTCGTCTGAAGCACAGATGAAAAGGGGAAGATGGTCTATGAGGCTGGACGGAGAGTACAAGATAGCAACTCTACTCCCCATTCTGCCACAGACTTTGGGCACTATAATTTGGGCAAATCATTCAGCGTTACTGTATCTCAGCATCCTATGAAGCTGGCTTAATGTTTTCCTAACACTAAGCATTTTTGTAAAGGGGAAAAAAATAAAGTTAGAAACTCTAAAAGCAACCAGGGAAATTGTTTTTCTAGTAAATACCAATGCAGTTTTACAAGTAAATTCAGAAGACTGAGATAATTTTAATGCTACTTTCAGGGTTTGTTTTATTGTATTAAAAAGTGTTGGAAGTAACTGCAGAACAAAGATACCCACTGGTTTAAAAAATAAATAAATAAAAGGAAGATTTTAGATTTGTTTTTAAGCGAATCAGTTACCATGGATCCATATTCTGGCAATAACGCATCTACTCTACTTTACTGTCCATTTGAAAGCTATAGAAGCATATCAAGGCAAAAAATTACTTCAGATTTCAAATTAAAACCTTGGTAAAATAACAAGAGATTGAACTAGCTTAGGGAAAAAAAAAAGGGAGGCGGGTTTAATTCAGTCTCTGAAAAAGATAATAGTGAAAAGCCTGACTTTGTTTATGCCAAAGGCATTTTGCCATCTACCTCCACAGAGCCAGGACAACTGTGTTGTGTTGTGTAGGGCCCCAATCCTGCAAACTGCGCGATGGAGAAGGGAATTTCTAAAGTCAGTGGGATTCCCCACAGCTCTCAGGATCAGAAATTTGTGGGAAACTATGTATAGAACTTGTTTGAATTTTGGCCCGAGAGTTTTCTCATTTCCTTTGACAATCTCCATAAAAACCCTCTTGTGCAACTCCACTATCTTTTCATCTTGGGATGCCAAAATATAAGAGTCTGAACATCTGTTTGAAAAATAGAATACGCCAATATTTAAATTAGCAATGGTTTCTTTTCCCTCCAAGACTATCAACTAATTATTTGAAATAGATTTACCCAAATATTGCACTCAGTTCCATACTACACATGCATAAATGAGAACAGAATTTGGCCCAATATGTTTAAGCTAAGCACATTTTTGCAGCTATGAAAAGTAATCTGATTTCCATGGAATAGTTCATACATGGCAATTTGCCTTCCTGGGCCTCAGTTCATGTCAAGCCTTTTCACTCTGTTCATTTTATGAAGATTTAATTGAATTCTACTTAAATAGCATCAACTAGCACTTATTCATAAAGCTATCAAGCCTTTCATCACAAATTCATAGTTTTGTAATTCTTAAAAAAAAAAAGATATCAATCATACATATTCAGTCATACTATCACTGGAAACACTTGAAACAAACTCTTCCGTCCGCAGTCCTCTACCATGATTTTGAAACCCATTTTGAAGTCCCATTTGAAAATAACCAGATTTTGACCAAAGGTGATTTTATTTTTCACTCTTTTTCTGCACAAAATGTGATGGTGAAGTAACTGCTGGAGGGACAAGCAAGGTGTGAATTCATACTGACAGAAAGAAACACAGTTATAGTAACGAGAGGGAGGAAGGGCAAAGCTGTCCGGGCAAACCCAGCAGGAATGTTGCCCTGGTACCAGAAAGGGATGGCACGGCCAAGCTCTCCCTAACCCATCTTTACCAAGAACTCAACAATCATCAAGCGTGGAAGGAGAAAAATCTACACAGGTCCTAAAATGGATTAAACCAGTTTCTACAGAGGCTTTGTAGGACTATCAGAAACTCCTGAAGGAGGTAAAATCTGAACCCAAACAGGTGTGATTTATCAATGACAAAAGACATTTGGGCAGCAAAAAACCTTCAAAAAACCCAAAGAACAAAAAAGCCAACTAAGAAAAAGATGCCCAAAAGCAGAGGGAAGAAGCCTTTTCTTACTAGTCCTCCTCCCGCAGCCCAGCCATCCCGCGCTCCTCGCCCTGCCTGCAGCACCACCGCCACCTGCACAGCCACTTCATTTAGCTCCACTGCTTTATCCTCCAGTTTACCACCTCTAGCACCTCAGCACCAACACTCCTGAAACTGTATTTTCGGAAAGAAAGTCTGAGTACTTTGCCATTGGGTACATTCTTCAATTTACTGCCTCCCCCCTCAACTCCTTTGACCCAGGTTATTTGCCAGAACAAACTGGGTCTTACATTATTGGTTCTTGTTCTTCACAGTCGCAGAGCTGATACCATGCTGTTCATGACAACCTTTCCAAAATAACTCAGACATGCCTCAGGTAATTAAGGAATTATACCCCCCCAGCCAAACAATACCATATTTCTTATTTCCATCATATAAATGACCCCACAAGGGACAAGGAAGCCTTTTTGTCTCATAAAAATAGCTTGCACAGATGCATACTTAAAGCATGATTTCTTGTTATTATTTGGCATGGTAAAGACATGGTGGATTTAGCTTCTTAGCGGTGATGAAAACTGCGTAGGTTGCGGCAATGCCCACCAATACAGATCTGATAGTGCAGGCAGAGCAGGAAAATTGACTTTATTCATCCAGGATAGGATGGAGATGATTTGCATTGCCTATAATCTTCAGATTAATTGATTCTGGATTAGACTTCTAAATAGAGATGTAGGAAGAGTCCTTTCAGTTTGAAAGGAAAACCACGATACAGATGAGGAGGTAGCCCATTCCACACCTACCTCACCATCCTGTCAAAATGCAATGGGAAATGAAAATTGTTTCCCCTTTTGTTTCCTTATTCATTTTCACATAAAAGCAGTGCAAATATAAACCACCAGAAATTATCACAGCAATGGAGAGGAAGGGACAGGTAAAAATGGGAAAGTGAAAACTTCAATCCACCACTCAAAAGAGGAAAAAAAAGGGTTCACAGGCAATTCTTGTATCTGATGTCCCCACCTCACGGCTGCCTCCAGTCACGTTGGACTTGCAGACATTTGTACAGTCAGCCCTGCACTTTCTCTGCCCGTGGCGCTCGGTGGTTGCACTAACCCTCTCTTTCCAGTCCCCTCACCTTCTCCTTGCTTCATATTCAATCTGTGCTTAACCCTCGCAGCCCGTTCTCTGTGACCTCCCCTCACCCTTCTCCTGTTTCATGTCTTCCTTTTCCTTTGCTTTTTTCTCCGTGCACTTTATTTCTTCCTCATTAAATCCACCGGAACACAACAATAATGCGGTTAAGCTGACTTTTGCTGACCCGATACTGTCCTCTCCAGGTCATGTCTCCACGAGCCCAGTGAAGGACAGCGCAGAGATGCGAGTTCAGATCTGCGAACAGCAGGACTGAATTCATGTGGTCCCAAGTGAGGAGCAACAAGCATCCTGTCCCGGATTTGGGTTTGCTCTCCCAACAGCAATGCTGCCCTGCTCTGCTCCATGTCCATAATTGATCTGCAATTTATTACCATCTATAACATTTTCAGATACCTGCTTTTAGGCGTTTGGGCTAATTTCCTCCATTTACAATAGTATGGACAGCTTTTAGCAAAAGAAAAACAAAATAGAAGTTCAAGAAATCTGTAAGAGAGATTGCACCGCTAACACGCTGTTGAGGGTCTGCATCCACGCAGCACCCGCAGTGACACCCATCCGCCCCATCACACACGGTGTTTGCTCAGTAGCAGTCAGAGCGCTGACGGCTTCTCTGCTGACCCTTCGGTTCTGTGTGTACTTGGAAGGCTTTACTATTATTTTAACCTCTTGGGCAATCCTCCCTTTTGTTCTCCACTTTTACTTTCCTTATCTTATTTTTACACCCTCTTATCTGCATTCTTTCACATCTTTTTATTTAAAGAGGTTTTCTTCACTACTATGGCTCTTCTCTAGAAGTTTAATACAGAACTTCTGAGCCTGTGTTAACTAGGGTACTCATCTGGTACCACCTGTCTGCTCGTAAGGGCAGTAACATTTCAGGGAAAATGAACATTCGGGTCTTGCTCTCTCCTATTAGTCAAACCCCACTTCCAAGGTATCAAGCAGTCTCCTTCCAGCGTTCAAATGTACAGGCCTTGGGCTCCTCCCTATGAGCTTGTTCCCCCAAATATTCAGTCTTAACACATGGAAAGTATCTTGATTGATCTAACCCCAGAGAATACATATATGAAACTGTTCGAAATTAAAACACAGTTCAGCTGAAGGACTTTCCTGCCTCCTCACAAAGGGTTGGATTCTCTTTGCCTGATACATTTGCAGAACCTGTCAATACGCACATTTTACGACAAGCGTGTTCGTTCTCTGGAAGGTCCCCTCAGTTCCTCTCGGAGCCAGGTGTTTCCTGACAATACCTATTGTCCTGCCTGGCTGGCGGCTCCTCGCTCCGTGACACCTACTGTAGGGCTCTCGCTCGCTTCTTTTGTCAGAACATAATCTGCTTCCATGCACGCTTTTCTCACACTGAGAAAGTATCTCCCATCTGGCCAGAATCAACCTTCCTTTCCTTTCTCACCAACCCTGCCAGATAACAACGGGCTCATCCTCCCGCAACCAGAGCCTAGGGCTGCGTTCTCCAAGCAGAGCAGGACTGTCGCCAACTCAACATCATGAGCAGCAGCACGCTGTGAGACAAACAGGGACATTATTCCAAGTTTCAGCTTCCTCTTCCCTTTCATGGTACGGTATCTGCTTAGTTCATCAAGGCAGAGAGCAACATGCAGTCCAAAAATGTGTGCCAACATCCTTCCAGTGCACATTAAAACCGAGTCTCTCAGCTTTCTGCACTAAATTAACTCCCATGCACTGCACAGAGCATTAACCACTTTAATGCGCCGGGGTGGACAGGGCAGGGCATGCTCTGCTCTGTGGAGCTGCTCCGCAGCTGGAAAAGTCCTCCACGCGTCCTGCCCCTCCACAGGCACCGAAACGCCTGCGCTCGCCTCTACAACAGCATGCCTTTGCCTGGCTCTTTGGGAGACAGCGCTGCGGGGTCGGGGTCAACCCCAGCCGGGCGAGCGGGCTGCCGGGGCTAGCGGAGAAGCCGTCGCACAGCCCCGAGGAATCTCAGCGGCATTTACTGAAGGTGGGACGCCTCCGTGGGCGCCGGTGCCCACCCCTCTCCTCTCCCAGCGTGGGCTGTTGGCTGCACTGAGCCTAGCTCCAAACACCTAGCTGTCAATGTAAAAAAGCCTCTCCGAGGCTGCTGTAATTCACATCAGGGATCAGGAACTCCCTGTAAGGAACACCATCGCTGAACAACCCACGGGCATCAAGCACTCGGTCCGGCCCATGGGGGAATGTCAGCCCTGTGTTTTTTCACATAAAGCAAAACGGGGTCTTAAGTCACCCATAATTGCACCCCATGTTGTAAAACCGCCAGGATAAAAACTAAAATTAAATGCTAGACCTTGGTTTTATCTTTGTCAATGCGGTACCTTTCTCAACTCCCTCTTTTTTTAGTTCTTCTTTGGGGAAGATGGGGCTGCTTTGTTTTGTTCTGATTTGTTTTTTTGTTCCTGCCAATTGTGTGAAATGGAACATATTTGGGAGGAATGAATTAAATTTTACAAAAGCTCTTCTAATAATATATATTTAAAAAAATAAGCAAAGAATAACAAGTATTTGCCCAGTAGATGAACTGTAAATGTTATCAGGCAAAGTAAACATTCCAACTGTAATTGTTATTGTAGATGGATGAATTCATAAATATGGAAACACTAAAAAATGGTGTAATATAGAAACAAAATGCAATGGACTGAGAAAAGAATGCAGCACGCAGCAGGCTGGGCAAAGGCAGTTCAGAAAGGTTAAATAGCTAACAAGAGCACTGAAGAACAGAGCTTTCTAACGTGGCACCAGCTCTGTGGAAGCCGATGCAAACATTCGTCACCTACTCACCCCTCGGGATCTCGTTGACACTGCATATGAACCCAAAGGGAAGTATTCCTGTCCCCTTTGTCCAACGCCGAACACCATGCCCTCATTAGTAGTTTAGGTTGCGTCAGGAGAGCACCTCTGAAGTCCTTCTCCCAGCTGTCCTCACCTACCAGGCTTTGGCTCACAGCACGGGTGGTCTGGGAGCATACAAACCCCTTTGGAAACCGGAGGGCATACCCCGGGGGTGCACCTGAAGTGCCGCTATCACTCTGGGGCTCAGACTAGTGGCAATCCAAACTAAAATCCTCACTAACGAGCCCTGAGGACACTGGGTACTGAGTGTTTTGCTCCTACTGCACCAAGCGCCCTCCTGTACGTACCCCAGGCCGGAGGCTGCTCTACCCAGGCTTTTACGTAGGCTTCTCCAGAGGACAATTCACCTAAACGGGGATGCTGTTCGCTCTGTACTGCCCTCGGTAGGGTTTTTTCACTCTCGTTCTCTTTCACTGCCGGCTGTTAGGCAGCATAAATATGCGTGATAAAATCATGTTGACTGACGCGGGGGTTTCACATTACTGGTGTTTTTCTTAAAGCTCTGCCTCGTGGGAGACCCCGCGCTCCTGACACATGCCAGACCAGAGTCAAAGATGTCCTGGATTGTTTCACAGATACGACTGCATGTAAGGAGTGAAAGTACCAGCTGTCACCCTCTGATGCTCTCCAAAGTCACTTTGGGCAAATCCCAGGGGAAGCAATGCAACCAAATTCCTACCCAGCCCACGGAGCTATCACAAAAAATGAATTCTTCTCTGTGCACTGCATTCACAACATAAATCCCCACACCATCGTCCCCTGGCCAGAGCACAGCCTGCAGCGAGGAGGCCGGCCAGGCAGCCTGGCTGTGCCCTAGCACACCTCTGTCCCCGCTTCTGCAGCGGGTAGCATCATGCCAGTAAAACTGGCAAGGACATCAAGACCACCAAAATGACATATTTTTCTCTATCCCAACCACATTCACACCCGATCGTGGACCCAGAGGTTTTGTTTTCCCTCCGCTGCCATTTTGGCATGTACACATATAAATGGCCTGCTAGTCCTGCACAATCAGCCCGGTTCTTTCCTTTCCCAATGCTCCAGATCCCTAGTGGGGTGGTCAATGACAGCAATGCACTTCTGTCATAATTTTCAACTTGTCGAGTTGCTCAGCTGAAATCAAGGAATTTAAGGAAATTTAAGGAAAGGAGTAGTATCTTGAGTCTGACACTTTAAGAAAGCTGCCCTTCATTTTGCCAGAGCACCATCAATACTTACACTCCTGGTTTCTTCTACACAACGCATGGCAAGCACAAATATCAGCCCTTAGCTGATCTGATCTTCAATCATAAAAAGCTGTCTTAGAGCTAATGCCTGCACCCACGGTTCATTAGCAGGCAGGAAAAAAAAAGCTTCTGAGAAATAGGAAGGCTGGCCCTCTGCTCATCTGAAAATTTATCTCTGAATATTCAGTACAACCTCAGTCATTAGTTACCAAAGTCACATACGGAGCAGATAGATGTCAAATCAATATCAAGACAGATAACTTCTTATCAGTAGGAACGGATACTGAGAAACAGCCTCTGTGTGATGGTATCATTTCATTAGTTTAGTTATCAACAACCAGTACCATATGTGACAATCTCATACAGCCCTGAAAAAAGCCTGAGAGATAATAGTATGCTTTATAGCTTAATTCTCTGCACCAGTTAATTATATGGCACATTAAATCTACCTCAAAATAAACAAATATTGTAATTATAGCTAGAAAAAATTTACGTCATTCTCATCAACCGAAGTTTGACTGGGGGAGCTGGGTACATTTGGACATCTAAATCAATATGTAGGTCCTGAAAATGGATATTTAGATGACTTCCAATCTTTACATTTAAAAACTGTTGTGTCGAACAGACAGCATTAAATGAAAATATTACTTCTTTTTAGGAAAGATGTCTTTCCATTTTTTACTGTTTAAACAATCACTTCTATATTCAACCGCTTTGCACACCTACTACATATAATTTCCTTGAAATGTTGAGGAATCCGTATTTTAGATGCATTTTTACTGTTCTTGCATCATATGGAGTATGCAACAAGATGCAACTGAATTAATTTCATCACTGTGATGGATTATTAGCATGCAAATCTAGTGGATCCCCTAGTGTTCCTTTGCTATCGTATTACTCCTGCTTACAAAGGATTGCAAAACTTTCATTATGTCGGCCAGTCAAACATTGAGTCAGCTAGTTCATCTTTTTCTGTCTCTCCCAGTGGCTCTATTTATATCAACTAGACGTTGGACAATCCTCTAAAGAGCAGCAACTAAAATACCCCCCCTTCCAGCAGCAAAGACCTCTAAAATGAGATTCATGAAAACTCTTCTGGCCCACCTCTGCTGCAGAGTTTGCAGTACGGGCTGTATCACAATACGCTCTCTATCCTGCGCTTCCCTCCTCCCAGAGTAAATAAACCGAACTAATTAGGTTAAGGGATAACTATGAGTAATGTCACAGCTGCAGCAAATGGCTCTCGGAGAGGAACTATGGAATAACTCAAGCATTTGAAGGAGTACAGAAGCAAGTGCTCTACAATAACCCACCATATATCAAAATAATAAAAAGAGACAGAATTTGGCAACAGTGAGGACATGGCAGTATTGACACACATAGAGATGTCCAACATAAATATTTCGAGATCTTTTATCAACAGTTTCTAAACACAACAGGAATGTGCATGAGCTGCAGCAGCTCAGTTCCAAACAGCACCATGCTAGAGATGACCAGATTTTAGATTTAGGTTGCGAGTGGGGTGGAGAAGAAAGGAGAGGGGGGGGAAAATGGTTTGCAGCTTAGTAGGTCACTTTGAAACTAGCAGCATTGGTGCCAAATGGAGCTTTCTAATTACTTTTATTTTCCTGCTGAAATTGCAAGAGAGAGGCACACAAAGCTGCGCAGGGCTGGGGTGATTCACATGTTTCTGGAAGCTACAGCCCAGGCAACCCCTCCCTGGCACTGGGGCTGTTGTCTGCTGAGGGAATTAGGGTTTAATAGCTCCAGGCTGATCTCATGAAAAGGAGTGACAGAATTCCAGTCTATAGAATTGCAGTGGGGAAAACAAACCTTTTGCTTTTCAAATTGTATACTTTAGAAGTAACAAAAAGAAATTGTTTTTCATATTTAAGCTCCATAGAAGTTGTTGATTCATAAATCCTGTGATATCCATACCGTTTCTCTATGCGACAACATTTGGAAAGATCTCATAAATTAAAAGAACTAACTGTTTTAAGCTAATTTTTTTCCTCTTTCTGAAAACACATGCTTGAATGTGTGAAAACAGTCTGAGCCAGCACGAAGTTATTTACTCTCCAGACCACCGCTCTAGTGCTGAAACATCTGAGTTAACAATTCTGCACCTCTCCCTCCTACTGGGCATCTCCAAACTTTTGTCCTGCTTTCTCCAAGACACACCAACAGAGTCCTGACTAGGTAAAAAAAAAATTTCTATTTTTTTACTGCTTTCATGCTTACCATCAAATTTCTGGGAGTGGTTCCCTTGTATCCTACTGAGCAGAAAGGTGGGAGCCACCCCCTTCAATTCAGCCTGGTCTAGGTGTACCTAAACCCTCAAAAAGGTAAAGCAGAACCCCCCTGTCTGTGTCTGACTAGACATCTATCTACACCCACCACTGAGATCATTCAAAGGATTCTTGCAGTGATCACATTGCCACCAAATACAGCCTGCAAAATGAATTAGCACTGGCTTCCCTAGCCCGCTGCATACCACACTTGGTATCTCAAAGTGAGCTGAAACACGCAGGAATTAAAACACTCCAAAGGGTCCAGAAATGCTCACAAAGACCCAGAACTTACTTTACTATGTTTTCATGAACCTAAAGAAAGAGTGTGGTAGGATTAGGGCATAAGAAGTAAATAAAAATTACATATTTAGCTTTGAATACCTAACTTGAAGCTGATGTTTTCTCCTGATTTTTAAAAAAGAGGGAAAAAAAAAACAACAACAGGAAAGGAAGTACGTGAAGTCTTGTAAACCCTTGTATGAGTCAGCTTTATGGAGAAAAGACAGGGACATCGGAGCCCTGCAGACATTTAGAGGACATTTAGAGGTGATGCTTTTCATGCTTTTCTATGCTGGATACAGAGGAGCAGCCAGCCATTAGCCCGAGGCTGGGAACAAAGCTACATGAGGTGATCCCTGAGCATGTGTTTGCTGAAAGGATTTTGGGAGACGCTGCCCTTGCTCTTGAAATCTAGGAAAGTCCAGGATCATCTTTCCTCCTCCTCCCTCCTCTGCATTACAGATACACTACCTCGGCTGAGAAATCCCCTCCAGAAGAACATCAGAGGTGTGATGCTAAGTATCAGTGTTACTGTTCAATACAGCACCCAACACAAGAGGGAGAAGTCTGTAGAAGAAACAGATTTTATTTGCAAGTTGATTCCCATTTTTCAAATATTATTTGCAATGTACTATTAGCAATATTTTTGGCTGCACTAAATATTTGTTTCTAAGTTGTGTTGTTTACCCTTTCTGAAGTTGACAAAGAAATTCTCATACTTTTCAAAGTTTTACATACTCTGCCTTGGGGTTTTGCTCTACCTTGAGCCTCCAGAAGATTATTATTCTGGCTTGTACTTCCAAAGAGGGTTAAGGATCTGTGAAAAAGACTATTGCCTCAGCATCTTTTTATCCGTACGTTCAACCCTAGCAGAGTGCAAGGTATTATAGTTTAATTCCATTAGGACACCCACCAGCAAGATACTGGAAACGTCCCAGGGCTGGTTGTTTAAAGGTGAATCAGAACGCTCGCTGGCACTGAGCTGCAGATGAAGGTCAGTTAGGCATCATGAGCTCGGTGACCATGCAGGTTGGGTTCTCGATAGCTATTTTTAAGGATGTGGACACTTCTTTGTCACTGCGGTGATTATGAAAATCCTACCCCTCACTCCAAATTCTCTAGTTTGTTCCATGTGTTTTACACATCCGCTTATTGATTTCACTGACAAGTTTTGGCATTGTGATCTGTTCCTCCCAGCTGCTAAGCAGGACTTTGACCTTTTACTCACTTATCTAAGCTAACGACGCAGCTCCATTTGTGAGGTGTGCTCATCAGGCCTTTAAATCCCAGCACATTTTCAAGAAATGTCACAAGGAAAAACATCCATGGCTTTAATTTTAAAAATATATGTAACGTCACACAGATGAAGCTCGACAGGATGGTTCTTGCTGTAAAACTGATACTGCGCTAGTTTAACTGGGCTGTAGAAAATTTATAATGTTTTTAGAGAAGAATTCTCTTAATTGTGCAAGTTGAGAAATGCTTCATTTGCATCAAAAACAATAAGTTGGAAAGAAAGCTCGCTAATGGTGCCAGATCTAAAGGTGTTACCATGACGGTAAGAAGAATTGGTTTAAGAAACCATTTATTTGATGAAATTGGAGGATCCCCAACTTCATAAATCAATTCCCAAATTGCAGGAAAAAAATATTACCTTTTAAATGCCCCTAATTGTTATTCATTATTCTAGGCCCTCTAAACCTCACCAGAGTGGTTTATTGATGATGTAGTCTTCAAAGAACATTATTCAGGCAATGGAAAGGGAGAGAGAGAGAAGGAAAAAAAAAAAGAAAAGAAAAGAGTACTGCACCAGAATAATGAATTACAGCGGACAACATCAAGAAGTTTTAGTTTGTTTGCTTTAGGCTAATTTAACAAACAGGAGGATTTTTTTTTCCTCTTATTCTTTCTTGAAGTCAGTTAAAAAAGAAACAAATTTATTTAAACAGGAAAAAGAAGGCAGTGAGATTCATGGAATTACTGTGTTTGATTTTTTTAGGTTAACTCTTATAATACTTAATCCTTCGATACAAGACAAGGTTCACTTGCTGGAAGACTCCTGACTGCAGGTTTTGTGTTCTTGGGGTATTTGTCTGAGGGCTTAACAGCTGAGGTGACGTCCCAGTTCCACGGATGTCACAGACAGCTTTGGCACTGGCCACAACAAACCCAGGTTTTCACATAGTGACTTTAAATTGCAGGTTTTTTGGACTGCAGAATTTCTACCAAGTCAGGGGAAGTTCAATGTGCACATTAGACCTGATTTAGTGAAGGACTTCAGTGTGCCTAATGTTAAGCATGCAAATCGTCCCATTCATTCCACTGGGACTAATTCACTGGGTAAAACTTTGGCTCCAATAAAAGTATAACTCCCACTTAGGGTGTTTCTTTAGAGCCGATTCCTTCGCAGGACAAAAGCAGATGGAGGTGCCAGGCAGACATCGCTGAGAAACTGGGATCGGGCAAAAATCATCATATGAAAGAAGGAATAAAATCACATTTGGGGGAAGTTAAAAAGAACAGTCTACAGAAAAGTCTGAGAGGCATCTGGCAATAGAGAAAAGGTACTAGAAAAGAGTGAGAAAACCAGGGTCCTGCATGGGGCTTGAGCAAGCCCGCTTGAAGAAGTGTATTTATCTGTCCTGGGGCAGTCGGTAGACACTCATTGTGATAGCAACTGTATTTACAAGGCCCTGAAAATTTTAAACCTAAATAGATGAGATAAAAACAGAGGAAAGAGAACTACGACCTTCCCCACGTTACAAACTGGGGGTAGAACACAGCCACCTCCAGCTCCGGGCCAGGAAAGGGGCTCAAGCGCTGGATCTCGCTGACCTCCATCGCGCTCGCCTTGTGCCGAGGTTTGGGTGGGTGCCAGCTGGCCCCGTGCCCCCCTGTGGCCGCCAACAGCCGGGGAGGAGAGGAGGAGGAGGAGGAGAGGAGGAAGGACACGGCTGCCCTGCCCAGGCCAGGGGAAGACGGTCAGGCGGGCGGCAGAGCCCGCGCCACGGGGCTGCGGCTCCGTCGCTGAGCAGCGTTACGGACACGGCCGGGTGGGAATCATCTGCCCAGGGGACAGAGCAAGTATACAGCCCAGCCAGGCACCGTGCCTAAACCTCTCAAATCCCATCCTCAGGCTTTGTACCAAACTGCCTATTCTCTTAAAAAAAAAAAAGCACAAAAAGGTGGTTGTTTTCTTTTGCACGCAGGCCATGGGAGGAAACGCGTTCCTGAACAGATACCACAAGCTGCTGAACTCCCGACCGTTTCACCAAATGCTCTGAAGCACGAGTGTGTAACACGTTGAAAAACAAAGCTACTGGTGCCTTTGAAAGAGACACTTGCATAGTTTCATTCCTGCCGCAGTTAGCTTCTCCGGGCGAGCTCCCTTCTGGGGGGCAAAATCCAAAATCGCAGTAGTGCCAGGGTAAGGGAGCACACCTGGATCTCACCTCCTTGAAATGCATTAACAGATCGGGGTTGGATATAGCTCACCAACAACGAGAACAATCCCCATCCCATGTCTGACATTAAATAAAAATAAATCTCAAACTTTTGAAAGCTGTTTTCAGTGCAGTGGGTTCTGCGCACAGGATGCTGCTTTTAAAACCAGGGACAACCAGTCCCTCAGTCCTGCTTCGCGTACTGCTGTGGGCACGGCCTTGCTGACTTTAAGTGAAGACTTAAGTGAAGGGTCCCATTTAGCAGAAGTGGCGTTTTCATTCTCAGTCCAGCTAATATTGCATTTCTAACGAAGCCACGAAGATGCCACCGGCACACGTTTATCCATAAGAAGAGTTCAGAGATGGGAGACTTACTGGAGAAGTGGAAAATATTTAGACAAAACGTAGAAGGTCTCCAACAGCAGGACAGCATGCAACCGAATGTACAAAACTTCATCAGCTGTTGGAGTGGGGAAAAGCAGGCATAGCGCATGGAGAAGAGAGAAAACGTACATCCCAGGGACAGACTGAGGTGGGAAGTTTACATGGAATTTAGAAGGATTTCTGAGTGATTCAGAGTTGAGACCTAGGAAAATAAAATAAACTAAATATTTAGGAAAGGATGTTATCTCTGATTAAAACAATGAAAAGACAAAAGGAAGGTAGTTCCTTGCTCTTTTCCTGCTTAAGGATCAATGATCGAACGAATCCTTCCTTGGCTTTCCTGAAAAAGCTAGCAAAGCAATAGATTGGGATTCTCCTGAATGGAGTTTATCATTAATTAGTATATCAAGTAGGCTCTAACTACAGGTTTGGTCATCTTCAAATTACAGGGACGCTCTTGTTCCTTATATCGGAACAAAGGCAGAGATAAACACATAACTTTAAGAATCAGCTGTATCTCAGTGGTCTCAGTAAAAACCTGGCTTTGTGCACACTGAGACACAGGTGACAATCCAAGTAATTACAGACATACAAAGGAGAAAAAAATTAGAGACATACAAAGAAGAAAAAGCATCACTCCAGAGATGGAAGCAATTTTTAGTGCAACTCATTCAGTGACTAATACAATACGGGGTACCAAGATGCACCCAAACCCAAGCTACAACCACCCCAAGAGTTGAGAGCCAAGACCAGGATACCTCAACCTGAAATCGCTCCCAACTTCTGATTCAATTCTGCCCTCAGTGGCAATGCTTTTTAAACATTGACTGCTTACATTTTAATGTCATAACTGAAACTCAGCTGGTGGTTTCAGAAGTTCAGTTATCCTATCGGACCCAAACTTATTTAGGACATGCAAGGAAAAAAGAAAAAAAGAGACAGAGAGAGAAATAGCAAAAGAAACTTCAACATTGCTCAGCCTTTTAGAAAAAAGAAAAAGACAATAGTCTGCTTTCTTTTGCTTGCATTAGAGAATTTACCCTGGGACTGGGACAGATTTCAGAAGCCTTAGTACACAACAAGAGAAGGTGAGGGGGGCACTGCTCCATTAATTTTCTCGTTTGCCCCTTTGTTCCCTCTGCAGCAATCTAAACAGAACTAATTCTGATGTTCCAGTGTGTGTTGTCTGCCTCTAAGTGAGAACAAAACAAAAGCAGCATTAAACTGAACTATGTGGTCATCCGCACACCATACTGGTTTGGATGACTCTCTGTCTATGTGGCTTTTTGTATTAGAGCTTGTATCAATGGCCTCCTTGTTGTCTGTTGAGCCCCCATGGGGTTACATGAGTACTATCTCAATTCAATAGCTTTTCTCTCAACCATTGTCTTTTAATATAGGTTTATAGTCCTCAAGGATATATGCTGCATTACAATTAGTCATAACGTCCAGCAGTTACTGAGGCTTATTTGCAACACAGAGTTTATTGCCCTTTGTGAGGCTGACAAAGAGATACTTGTTGAGAGCTGTACACAAAAGGCAAATACAATGTATGAATTTCTCAGTAATACAAAAGACGAAAGTAATAGCTGGTCAGTAAATAGCTCTGTAAGAGAGCCAGTAGCATCTCTTCTTCCACCTCCTCCGGCTCCCACTCCTGGCTTTCTCAATGCATCTCACCTAACGTTAAAGCGGTATCTTGCAGAGACAGAAAAAAGTGACTGCACTGTGCGTTCAGCTCCGCTTTCTGCTACACTGCCGCTGAAAAGAAATGAAGTGGCAGGAATTACGTTTTACACCCTATGCTGGAGGTCTCTGTCATTTCTCAAGTTCAAAAAACACATTGCAAGTCCTCTCGCCGGGGCTCAATGCGGTTTGACTTGGGAAAAAAAAAAAGGAACAGCAGCTCCAATGTGACAAAATGAAGCTACTTGTGTAACAAAGGCTTTCGCCCTCTCAGCACAGTCTCAGCTGTGCAGCTCCATGAACAACCCCACTTTTGCACACAGAGCACCCCGCACGTGCAGCCCTGGGGAACACACGGGCACCGATGGACACAATCCAGTATCCGTTAGCAAAAGGACCCAGTTACTCCAGGATCCCCGAGCACAGCAAGCACCACTGACCCATACTCTCGCAAACTACCTCTGCCTGCCAGCCACCCCCCAGTTATCGCCCACAGCGGCTGATGCGGAGCCGGGGCCGTGCTGGGCCCCAGCGCCAGCAGGACGCGCGCAGACACGTTTCCCTGGGCGAGCTGCAGATGTGCAGCAACTCCATGCACCCCTCTGCACAGGACAGGGGCTGGAAAGGCAGCAAAGCCCATCCTTACAAATCCTTTCCCATCCCGAAATGTGTGGATAAGCAGGAATGGAAGGTCTGACCCTTTATTACTTTACAAAACATACATCCAGTCTGGACTGTAAGGCTAAGGAGCAAAGCGGGATCTGACTGAGCAGCAGCAAAGAGGGAGGCAGCAGAGTCTGCACGCTGTTCACCCCAGGAAAATGGTAGCTTCTTCATTTAAAATATTTGGACAAAATACCACAGTGTAATGGAAGAGCTGGGACAGGACCCAAGACGGAGTATTTGTTCTATCTGCCTCCTCTCACCCCACCCCACCTCCCCCACTTCTCCTGAGGTTTTGAATTTGGGGAAAGTTTCTATCCAAACAATGCAAATCTACATAGTCGGGGTTAAATGGACAGATGTGGGAAACAAAACCCAAACACCTCTGAAGCACGGGGAAGCTCTTCTGTTTCAGATGCAAAAGGAACAGTTCAGACCAATTGTCTGAATTTTTGCAATTGTCAAAAAGGGGCTCTCTGCAAAGCGAACCCAAACCGTGCTCCATTGCTCTCAGTCCTCTGGTTAAGAGCTCCTCGATGTTGACAGAAAGCTCGACACACTAGCAAAAAGTGGTCACCTTTACACGAACAGTGAAAAAAAGAACAAACTCACTGCTGGGAGAGAAAGCAAAGCATCATCTGCAGGTGATCATTCATGAGGGGGATCCTCTCCAGAGAGAGGATTTTAATATTAGAAGTTGCAAACTCTAAACACAAGAATCCTTTACATATCTGCATGTGTGTCCAAGTACAAAATACCCCTGTCACTTATCATGAAGTCAAAAGAAACAAACAAAAATAACGATGCTTATATTTATTTCCTCCTCTCGGGTTCCTCAGCACTTTGGAGAATTCCTTGGACCGGAATCTGAGCTCATTAGCTGATGAGGATCTTTTTCTGCTGTCTCATGGCTTCTTTTCAGAAATAGTTTTTCAGCCCAGCTTGCCAACTTTCCCTGGGTCCTGCCATTAGGTTGGGGTTCTTCTCTTAAGAAATCATCTTTTCCTTCCTCCCAGCTAGGTCTGTGTTTCTTGTTCCTCCATGACTTCTTTTTCAACAAATGTTTCACCCCCTTGCTTCTGTCCAAGAAATTACCAAAGTCCTTATTTCCCTCTCCTGATGTTATGGGAGAAAAGCTGTTCTTCTGACTTGTCGTTCAGAACCCAGGCATTAAGATGAGTGACTCTCCACAGTCATTACACTGGAGTACGTGACAGACCTCGTGAGAAAATGATGGATTTGCTATCTGCAGCTATCCAAGATGCTACCATTTTTCATAACAGCAACTTCATAACTTCAACCAGAATTCATAAATTGTACTTAAGACCCCCATACCAAGACAGGCTCCAAAAGTCCTCAAGGAATTGTCACATCTCTAAGGCATTAAATCCATCTCTCGTTCTCCAGGTAGCTGTGTGGGTATTAATACGGAAAACCTACATCAGCTTTGTAGAATCAAAGAAGAGTAACGAGTGTTTTTCGACTCCACATGAATGTTTGCCAATATACCTTTGAACATGAGTTTAATATCACAGCTAATTTTGTTTCAAGGCAGACGTATGTGCTCAATGACGCTTCATACTAAAATAAAATATTTCCCTGGTGAAAACATTTATTTTTCAATGAATTCAAACAGATAAATAACAGGGACACATCGGTTCAGGATATAACCTCTCTTGTGTGTTCCAGGGAACACAACTTTTTATTTGATCCTAACCTTTGAGGGCTGAAAACATTCTCTTAGCACTTAAACAGCAACATCATCTATTAGCCTTTCAGCCCAGAAAAGCTTTCACAGGGAATTGTAAATCACTGTTCCCTACAAGCCACGTTCTATAGGAACCTTAGTCTGAAAACTCCTGACAAATTGCTTGCTTCTTAGATACTCATTGCGAAAATCTAGATCAGATGCAGAAATTCACATTTTTTTTTCCACATGCCAACCTTCTATATTTTAAATTCATCATGAAGAAAAAAAAGAATAGCAATAGGACATCAGAAATGTGTCTTTTCCTGAATGTGCCAGTTTATAGACATAAATGGCTGTTCTATACTTTCTCTGGCAGGTATTAGCAATGAAACACTTGCATTTAAGCACCATTCTAGTCAAAGGTTTTGTCTTTAAAAGTTGTAAATGTGCATAAATAATAAAGCTGCATATGTAAATAAGGATATATAAATAAAAAAGAATATGTAAATAATAAAGATTTTATTTCACACAACTAAATATGCTACAAAATTTAATTGGATGCAATAAATATTCACCGGAACATTTAAATCAAGGGGAAAAGAGGTGTAAAATATACATAAGGATTTAGTAATAAAGGTGTACACATTTTAACAGAGTACCTATGGGTCGAGTTTAATCCAGTACATTAAAAGCCCTATAGGTAACGTTGCCCTGCTTCACCCTGCAGGGACGGAGCTCAGCCTCCAGCCGTGCCCCTCGTCCCAGCCCAGGCTACATGCAAGGTGCAGCACCCACAGCCATGGAACCGAGACGAAACCCTTGACAGACACATAGAGGGCCAGTAAATTAATTTTGCAGGACTTTTTGCAATTTGCCGGACTCCATCCCTGCACACACCCTTTGGGGAAGGGCGAAACACAATTTGCCTCCCTGTGGCTGCTTACGCCTACGATAAGGAGAGGTGAGAAGGGTCAGACTGTCCCCTGGGAGGTGAAATAATCCATTATGAGTGCGTTACTCATTACAGTGAATCAAAGAAGATACAGATGCAAAGAACTTCAAAAAGCATTACAGGGTCAGTTCTCATAACTGACCAAAGTTCAAAACTTTTTGCTCCAGTTCCCTTTCCCATTTCCTCTCTTTATACATGTGTATCTCCGTGTGCTGGTGTACGTACAGTTCATCAATCTCCACAGCATTTTTATGCTCTGCACATCACTTGCGCTGTTCTTTTGGACACGGTCCTTCGCAGACAGGCTAGTTAAAAAGACATTTCTTGCAATGCATCACGACACTGTTAACACAGTTACAAGCAGAAGTGAGGGAGAATAAAACAGGTATTTGGAGGGGGAATGGACTGAAATTAAAATTCAGTCACAGGAAAATTAAGCTAAGCCTAGCAAGCACACATCGTCAGGATATTACAGAACGCATTTTTTCTTTTTGTTCATAACACTCCTGTATGCCACCATAAATTTCCAACAAACAAAATCTTCCTTTTACAGCAGTTTAAGGCAGAATGATAATACTCCCATCATTTTATCCCTACACAAGCCCATTCCTCAGATAGTGTAAAGCGCTGTAGCATGACTTGCTTCAGTGAAGTGAGACTAATTTATCCCTCCTCCCCCCAAACATTTTCTGTTTTGCACTAAAGTTCGGTTTCACGCTCCTACCTTCTAAAGTAAAGTTTCTGCCACCCAAACCACGGGATTATCTGTTGTACAAGAACTACCATTTTGGTGACGATCACAACACCGGTTTCGGGAGTAGGAAATACATCCCCCAGGCTAAATAGGAGACTATTGCCTGACTTATTGCTGATACCGCTCACTGCCGTGCACAATAAATGCGAGGCTGGCCCTGTTCTTCAGCTGTTTCTTCATTTTCTCCAGCAGTGCTAGGTTCCTGCTTGCTCTGCTCCCAACTCCTTTTAAGTTACCTCCCTGGATTAAGTCTTGAGCTACTTAAATTAATATCCTCCCTAATAATCCCCAAAGCTACACCACTAGTGAGCTACATGTTTCTCATACGTTAACTTTTAATATTCCAACCCAATGCAAACCATGCCACTGAGCTGAGTGTCACCCATTTACCCAGGGTCTAAATCTAGGTCTTGTTCTGTGTTGTCACCACAGTGTCACTGCGGTTTATGGTTTTTTGTTCTGGAAATCCATGTGTACCTGCTTATAAACGCTGCACACACAGAGCTTACTGGCTGGGTGGACACACAGCTGAAAAACTAAGTTTTCCTGAAATAACAATTTTTTTAAAAGCCGAGAATATGGTATTTGTATTGGTGGGGAAGGGGGGTGTTTAATCTTGAAACACAAGAAGAAAGATGAAACAGTCACTCAATTATGCAGACATTTTCTACATTTATCACCTATCATGATTTAGGATTCCTGGATAAGTCTTAGGCTAAATAATGGCTAGAGCTGCAGTGTTGCTTTTAGGGCATAAGAAGCTTCAGATGACAGGGAACAGCCCAAGATAGGACTGGTTTACAATCGCTGACTTCTCCTGACACACGCTGGTGAGACAGAGCGGGTTCCACTTCCGATTCATAATTACCCTTCGGGGGGAGGAGGGGGAGATCCTCTCCACTAGCAGAAACCTGGCACTTTCCTCCTGGGGAAGCACTGTCCCCAAATGGCAATGCAGGTGATGCTCATGACAACTCCCAGAAATTTTGTGCCCGGAAATGACAAATTCAATCTGAAAATATCATCTGTTGCTCTATTCTTGGTCTATTGCATACTATATACTCCTCCTTGTTCTAATAATGCACCCAGTTATTAAAAACAGAAGTTACATAGTGCTCTTGGAAGGTACCAAATTCACAGCCACCATGAACTGAATAGGGCCCTTTATTTCCAGTGTAGAAAGGCAAGCATTTGCTAAAGGAGACTTTAAGAGCTCTAATCCTTTTAGAGATGGCAAGTACTGCTACTGCCTACACCCAGTTAGTCCACTTTCCCTAGAGGAGCAAGAAAGAGGGGCTTCACTGCGGTGGTCCCCGTGGAGCCGACGTGCACGGCTCTGCATTCACTGCTCTTCATCCGCACAGATAGAGCTTTGCAAACAGGAGTCTTAAACTTTTCTGAGAGCAAATGTAACCCTGCTTTATCTCTTGTCCTTCTAACATTGTCTGGATGAGACATTGGCGTTTTGCTTTGTTGCTCCCTAAGGAGAGGGTAAAAGTATAAAAGGAAAAGAAAAAACTCAGAAAAAACAGATAAACATCTAAAGTTTCCAACAAAACACATGGTTTAACTTAAGGAAAATTCAGACAGCAATCTCTTAGAAAAATATGTATTTAGGTTTTTCTCTATATGGAGTGGAGGAAAAAACCTCAAAGACGAGAGGGAGATATCAAATGGGAAAGTTGAAAAATATTGACGTGATCAGGGTTTACTTCAGCTCTGCACAGTGCTTCTGACACCAGCTTCGAAGAGCAAAGTCCAAGCCCTGCGAACTCAATCTAAGATAAAACTCCCTACTCTGTGATCCCTAAGCATCCAAATGATAACAAACACATTGAAGAATCTTGTTGGAAAGACCCAAAAGGAAGATGCTTTCAAGAACTGGCTTGCTTTCACATCCCTTCAGTTTTCGGTCTAGCAAAGGAGGGCTGAATGACCCTGCCTGCCTCTCTCAAATGTTCCAACAAAAGCCAGACAAGCAAATGCTCTTCTTTCTCTTCCCACAGCTCAGGGTAAGTCTAACCTCTGGCTAGCATTTAATAACCACTCTGCCTTTCCCGCTGGTACGTGTTACCTAAAAGCCTAAAGCCAGACAGAGGGGTGGAACACTGCATGATCTAGCCCTGCTTTTCTTAACTTACTCTGATACTAATTTCTTGTCTTTTCCTTTCATGTTCATGGAAACAGGGATCAAGGCATGTTCTTCCCGCAGTGGACTTTCCTGATAGTTTTCGGATTCAGAAACAAGTCCCTGCTTCATCTATCAGCAGTTTTATATGCTCTGCTCTGAACTGCTTAAGATTTCTAATGTAGTTTGATCCAAAACTCAGTAAAGCTGGTAGAAACGAATTTCAGAGCACTTTGGATTTCATCTGATGAAGATTAATTTCCTGGCATCTTTGCTTTGATTTATCAGCTTTGTGAAATGTCAAATACACCTACACGCATTTTTAGAAAGAAGTTTTAAGAAACTATCCACATCCTCCCTGGAGATGCTCAAAACAGCACTTACATCTGAATACGAGTTTACAGCATACTCTGAATGGAGTTTTCCAGCATAAGACTTGAGCTCCAGAGATCCTTGCAGAGGCTTAAAAACCTAATGAGCGAGTTTGAAATATATAAAGGAGCAAATGTTTTGTAGAGCAGTACAGCCAGACATGCTACAAGCTTCCTCTGTAGTCCAGCACTGTGGATCCCAATCAAGACATCAAAAAAGCATGAGAAACAGCAGATCATGCTTAACAACCCATAGATAAACGAGAGATTCACCACAGGAGATTCACCGCAGCCATCTCCATGAAGCAATCATCATCTACTACTGCATCCTTCACCCACCAGCACAGTTGGTTCCTATCGACCTTAGGCAGATGGAGAAAGAGAAACACACGACTGTTATCTTAACATTGACACATAGGTCAACATAAACACCGAAATAGCACCCAGATATCCAAACTGGTGCCTTAAACAGGGTAACAGTCCTTTTCCCTAGTCAAAGTTACCTTTAACCGATAGGTTCCAATTGGCAGAAACAATTTTGGTCCAAAAAAAGTTGTTGCACATAAGGGATGTTGCTGGGCCAGGGTCATCTGTCTGTTCTGACCATGTCCACTGCATCACTTTTGTTTGTCCCCCTTGAGATTTCCAAGTACTTTCTTGAAATTTGGACAAAGCAGACAGAATGTGACAATGCAATAAATAAATTCCTGACATCGCAGAGAAGAAATCTGCATCAGGAAGGTCAGACTCAAACCCTTGGCAATCTGGGTCTGCCCAATTACATCATAAGAACCAGACACCTTCCTCTTGCACCATTCACCGTCATTGCTTTTTGTGGTCCCCTTTCTTCTGCTTGCACTTTAATTTAGGATTGGTTGCACTCTATTGAGGATTCGACGGAAGTCTCTGCAAAACGCTGAACCTTGCAAATCCCAAGCGTTATTAGCTGTGAGGTAGCAGTATTTAACCAGATTAATATATTCAAGCCATGGCAAAGTCAAACTTCAGGTAAAAATGCCTTTCTGGGTGGGCTGATTTTAGCAGATCAAAACAAAAAGATGTTTGGGAAAATAAAACACCAATTCTGAAACCACAGCGACCTGCCTGCGCTATTGTGCTCTTGCCATGTGTCCTACAGTACAGCACGGCTATAAACTCGTCAGTGGTTCCTCTTCCCTCATTTGATAGCGACCTCATCAAGTGTGAATCATGAAACCGCATAAACTGCAACAATGCTGTCCTTCTACTGACTTCTCGGAACATAAACAATAATAACGTAAATACGACTTACCAAAGACTTAAGTAAAGCACTTAAAGGAAATCTATATTTTTATATAAACCACGGATGTTTAGTGATGTGGTATGATATTTCTGCTTAGCTCTGAATAGCTGGAAATTATCTCACTACTGAAAAGCAGTATATTCCTTGGATGCTGAGAATTAAAGTCAAAATGGTGTCTTTTATTTATTTATTACATATTTTTGTGTTTTTATATCAAGCAGCACAGGCATGAACATTATAGACTAGTAAATGATTCAGTTTTGATCAGTTAACAAATGACAAAGTGCTAGCAAGCCTCTTTGTGTAAAACATGAAGAAACGTTCATTTCAAACAGCTTGATGCTGGAAAAAGAATAATCTAGAAGAAATCTTATTTGCAGTTTATTGACCTTCCTAGATTGTTCATTTGGCTGTTGTTGGATACTAACCGTAGCTGATACTGAATATCCTCAGATAGAACCGACTACCAAGTCACGCAATCCTCATATTTCCATCAGCTGATTGGTAACCACAAATATTTGTAGTTTGTGTTATCTGAGCAATAATGAAAATCCAGCATGGAAAAACTCAGACATGAAAAATCAATGTTGAAACCACCTTAAAACCCTTAAGATGATAAAAAGCAGAGTCAAGCCTGGAACACTGTCCTTAAAGTACCCCATTTTTACTCGCTCAATGCAAGGATCTTCCAGGAGCAGCTTCCCCGACTCCGCACAGAACAGCGCGCGGCAGGACCTGCTCACACGCACCACAACCGCTGCTTCACCTCGGAGCAGCCAAAGCAGCCCTCGCTGCATCACAGCCACCCTCCGCCTGGGCTTCTTCCAGCTAACTCCCGTGCTCTCGGTCACCCCCCAGGCAAGCTCAGCCCCACCTCTGCTGACCGCAGAGCAAGCGTCCTAATCCCAGCGCTTCAACCGAGCAATGTGAATACTGCTTTTACCATCAAAACTTGCAGTGAGCATCAGACCGTGAGACCTCGGTACCCGCGCCCTCTGCACTGAATAAAGGGGTTACCTGAAAGGGAAGCTTGGCGCCTTGTGAAGTACATTAGAGCAGATTTTGACCATGATTTTTGTCCTAACTGATAAAAAGGAGTGAACTGCATCACTGTTAAACGGGTGACGTACCTCTGTGTCACTGAATGTTGCAGCCACTGACACACAGACGCCAGCCACACACCTAACGTTTGAAGCAAGGTCTTGGGAAAAAGCGTCATACGTTCTTTTTAAAGTGCTGGGTAAGTTTTGAGGCAAGAAAACAAGGAAGTCCCCAGTCTAGCCGGAGAGCATGCTAGCACCGGTGGAATCACTAGCTGTTTTTATCAAAACCTACAATTAAGAAGAAAACAGCAAATTAGGATGCTCGCTGCCAATTACTGAGGTAAGGGAGATCAAAAATAAACCAGCTTGGAAAACCTACGATTCCTTCCTGCCCGACACTCACTTCCGAAAGTTTGCAAGAACAAAACCGGACCTTACTAGGCCTAGGAATAGCAATGAAAATGACAGCCAGCATATGACTAATAATACATCTGCCGTACCAGACACGGGGTTCACATAACAAACACGACTGAATTGTGCCAACCTGAGGATCTAAGGTGCCTTCACACAGGTGCTACCACTGTTGATTGCAATGGGTCATGCTGATACTCCAAATAAAACTTCCATCTATTGTCTCCATCCTGCTTAATTCAATTGCTCAACAGTTTCAAGATCTATGGGTTTAATTTAAGGAGAATCTAATTTAAAGATTCCACAGGGCTGATAAATGAAGTTGCAAGGAAATCATAAGGAAAACTGTAAACCTGTCAACAGGTCAAAATTCTGCAAAAAAAAAAAAAGGTCTCTGATATGGAAAAAGCATTTGCTGTGCTTCTTGCATCAGTTCCACATCATCCGAGTTAGCATGCGGGAGGCCCCAGCACAGCGAGGCCGTGACTCCTGCCAGCACTTTTAAGCACCACATTATCTACCTTGAAAGGCAAACGCGGGCAGAAGAACCCAGCAGCCCATTCGCATGGGAGCTTTCTGCCACGACCTTGGGTGGGCCACGTGCTGTTTCTCCTCTGTCAGATGAGACAGTGATGCTTCTCCCCTTTGACAAGCGCTTTGAGATCTGTAAACAAAGGACTCTGGATATTGAAATCCTGGGTACACCCAACTTGGCATGTTCCCTGAGCTTCTGGCAAGAAAGGTGCCAAAAACGTAGGGATAAATAAATGCAATGCAGGGGGGGGGTCAATATTTTGACTATTCCCTGATCATTTGTTTTTCTACCTGGGTAATTGAGTGTAAGCTAGGGTTTTCTTTCTGCTCTCATTGTTTTTCCTTTTTTATTTTTCACATCTATAGTATATAGTATATTAAAGCCATATGATACAGACTAAAAGTTGGTATCTCGGTCCACAGAATGACAGTGACAGTACATTTTACTCCACTGTTTTCTCAGGTCTGCTTCTATTTTTGTGTTTATTTATTTGAGCCACTAAATTATCTAATTAGTGGCATATATAGTTGAAACATGAGCTGCTGTGAATATTTACTGCACACTTGTTCAGGCATTTATCTAAATAGGTGGCATGCCAGGCCTATGTAATAAGGAATAATGATTCTTTAGAAGAGTTACAGGAAATTATGGAAGACAAAAAAAAAAAGAAAAGTTTTGCACAGTGGGTTGTAGCTTCCAACAACATATATCAATTCTTCAAGAGATAGAGCAATTGCATAGTAATGACAAAAATTTTATTGTAACAAATAAATCAATACTTGCCCTACTGCAGTCTCAGATGTTACTTTTATGGATCTTCCCATGTCTATTATATAAAACTGCTCCTGATAGAGTGCATTAAATGACAACTGCTGGGGGGGGTGAAGAATACAGTACCATGTCGTTGTGCGCTACCTGCTCTACCTGCTATTAATCACTATCTCATTGCATGGAGATCCATTTATATCACTGCAACAACAGTGCTGAGTGGCTTACAGTGATGGACTACGCGGCACAGGGAATGTTTGTTTTTGCAGCAGAGCTGTCACCGCATGCCCAGCAAAATGAAAATTCAAGATATCCCCAATTAGAAGTGATTTTAAGCTGGGGAAAAGACCAGTAAAAACACACTGTGGGGCAAAGATAAAGAAAACTCCAGTGTTCTATAGTCTCAGTCCTCATACAAACATGCTAGAACAAATTTTCTCAGGACCATAAAATGCAGACAATCTCCCCCACACCACGAGTGCTACACCAGTCCCTTTTTGTATCCAGCTCTTCAACGTAATAGCAAAGCAATTTTTCATGGTACATTAAGTGATTGTAGCAGTATCTTTCTGGATATCTGGTACCTCAAACAGAAGTCAGAGACACTAGACAAAAAAATTCTGTTATGTATAGGATTGTACCATAGTCATTCAGTCTAGCAATCTTTGACTGGCACTCTTCTTCTCTGTCTTCTAAGTACTGAAAAAAAAAACCATTAACAACCAAATGCATAGTTCTGACAATTAAGGAAGAAACAGGAAGACCAGAGATGCTTTATCCATCCTCTTGGACCAGTGTCTAGTAGAGGGAGGATATCTATCCTTTACATCTATTACTTTATTTTAGTCTTTCACCCTGCAGCAAATGTGCCAGCAGGGACCAGTGCCAACGAGTAATAGGACATGCCTTTGAAGTCAAGGGAATACCACACGTGGGCAGAGAGTAACACCAGTGTGACTGTTTGAAGAATTACAGCTGTCAAACACATTACCTTGTTTTACCTCACTTATTAGCAAACATCTAACAAGTTTCCCAACAGAAACGATACGGTCATCTCTGTTTTTCTTTCTTAAAAATACTTAAGTCAACAAATATAAGTAACAGGAGAATAATTTCTGAATAGGATTTCTGTCTTCAAGAGGTACTTGCAAGGGCTAACTGCATCATCTCGTTGCTTTATCCCTCTCCTTCCTCTCTTCCTCATCTTTTACCCATTAGGGACAGTGTTACATCAGACCTTTCAGGGAGGCATGTCATCGTCTTTTTTACCCTCACTACAATTTGGGCATTATAATGGGAAACTATAGTAATACTACACAGCACACTCTTTTGGGGGCTGCTTTTCAGAAATCCAAGTAAAAAAAAAACCAGCATTAATGAGAGTCCTTCCTTACCCACACCCCCCCCCCCCCAAATATTGGGAGTCACTTTTTATCTACAGCTGAAAACCAGGTCTCAAATGCTACCAACAGGAGACACATGAATAAACAGGCAGCTAATGGAATTCTCTCCTTATTTCCCTGGCTTCTTCACTCTAAGGTGAAATGATTTTTTGTTGTTGGGTTTTGAGGTATTTTTTTCTTGGTACAATAATATACTTTTCTGTGTGTTAGATCCAAACAGTTGCTGAGCACTTTAAAAGGAATACCGTTGAGCATCTTCCTTGTCCTATCCAACCCAATACTCTCCTGCCAGGTTCCCATTTCTCAGCCTATAGATGTCACCTGGATGACATTCTGCTCATTCTACATGGCCAGTTCTGGATGACATTCTGCTCATTCTACGTGGCCAGTTTCTCTCTGGTGTATTATCCACATGCTGTAGGGAAAAAACCCAAAACAACACTTTTGCACTGTATTTCAGGACTTCATATGGATACAGAAGTTTCCTCCTGGACTAGGATTAATGTATTCACCAGTATGCTAATTTCATTTGCCTATGGCTATTAGTGAATAACCTGAAGCCTGAATTTGGCATGGTTGTTAGGAGTGCTTGCAATGATAAATGACCAAGTGGGTATATCTACACAGATTCTTTTTCTTCTGCATTTTAATTCATTAACCAAATGAGTTCTTAAAACCATTTACCTATTTTCTACCCTTCTGATAGATTAGTATGCATTTCATAGTCATCCATCTGATAAAGGTTAAAAAAGCAAGACTGTCTTCCACGGTGTTACAGGCAGGATTCTCTCCACCCTTCTCATTACTGAGCTAAACCCAATTTTGTTCCTTTCGTTATTTTCTGTTCGTACAGCATTTGCAAGTGAGTAACTTCAGTCTCTGAAGAGGCTGGAGCAGATGCGGAGTGATTGTGCCAGGCTAGAACAAACGGAGCTGCACATCTTCACATACTTGCTACCTCCCAGTAAGCTTGGCAGAGGTTATTTTCTCTTTTTGGAGCACACACCTCCAGAGCAGTTGAACTACTCCGCTCACCCTAAGGGATGGGTCTGTGAACACCTTCCACCAGCCCCTTTGGAAGAGACACCCCTTCACTCCGGGGCCAGGTTTCCTCTCTTCACCCCCACGGGCATTAGCATTTGATGGCTGCAGGGTGAGCGATGGCAGAGAAGGAATTCAGCTGCAGGCTAATCTTTTACCACTGGGCTAACGAGATCAATAAAGGCTAGTGCTGGCCTGGGAGAGGTGACAGGAGCACGCAGCCAGGCACAGGAGAGCAGCAGGAGGGAAGGAAAGCCATCCCACCGGGCAGCTGTGTTGTCCAAAAGTGATGGTGGAGCAGCAGTCAGTTGGGCAAAGGGCTTGTCTAGAGGTCTTCTGTGAGGCGGGTGAAGGTCACCTGCTCCTGGCTCATTTATAACTTTACCTCTAGGACACAGTTGTCTTTTCTCTTCAGCCATTTGTTTTGGGGCTTTGTTTTTTTTTCTGTTTGATTTTGAATTTTTCTTGCAGGCGTTTGGCTTGCTCTAATAAGGCTTTTCTAAAAGTTTTTGCCTTACCTACAAAAAGCACATTACCTTAAACTGAAGAAAGTGGGGAAAGTAAATAAGCAGGGAAGCCATTAGTTTCCGTGCCTGTCCTTTGGAAATCTAGTACTTTATTTAAAGAGACTTTCCCTTACTGATCACTGCTTTTAAATTCAAGTAAATCACCTTTCTGATCATTCAGTCCAACCTTTTTTTTCTAAACAAGTAGCTCCTTCAGAACATCCTCACTATTTTACACCAAGACTGAAAAAGTGTCACCTCCTACTGACTCAGTAAATATTTGGTCATTCCTTCCAGAAAGAGCACTTGGTTTTCAGCTCACATGCAGGAAGTCCCCCAGTATGACAAAAATACATTCACCTTTCCCTTTTGGGATGATGCTGGTGGTGAGAAGAACCATATAGGATTCCACATCCCAAAGTCACACATTGTTTACTCCTCTATTTGGTGACCATCTGAGCTTTTCTGGTCCCCGCCTGCCCGAACTCTTAAGTCTTACCTGTGGCTCTGGCCGTTACCTGGCTTTTAAGGATCTCACTTTTAAAAAGGTGAATTTAAAAAACTATCAACTGCTCTCCTGCTGAAGGGCATGGAGATTGTGCTATACCATCTGGTCCCAGCTGATTTTACGCTATCAAAACGAGACAGCTTTTTAACTCAGTAATTCCAAGTATTTTTAGTTTGCATTTGTTGCTATTCTACAGCTGGGATCACAATGTTTTGAAGTAAATCAGATGAGAATTATACCATGCAGAAAGTAGCAGCAGATATTCAATGCACCTATATTAGGTTAATGTATTCTTTTTATGGATTTATTTTTCTTAGTTCAAGACACGCAGAAAAGAATAAGGAAAATAATAAAATCCTTCAAACAAGTGATTTACTCTATATCAGGGATGTGTTTACCTGCCCTACTTAGATGGGGAAAAAACAAGTTAGCTAAATGTTGCTAGATATGAATATTTTCATCCTTTATTTCCATAAAGATTAGCTGCATATGGCCCCTTGAGTAAACAATGTGTATTGGCTCATAAGCTCTATTGGGAAAGAAGCAGCATTAAAGATGGATCTTTGCTCTCAGTTCCACTGCAATCACACTACAATCAAGAGACTAAAACAAACAAAAATGTTTATCGATTACTTTCCCCATAACTTTGTACAAAGAATATCGAAGACCAGCAGAGTGTCCTAATGACTTAACTTCTTTCATTTAGTTATGACATGAGGATAGAAGCAAGAAGCAACAGGGAAGCTATTTCTTTAAAGAGAATTTGGATTAGGGAGAACTACATGACCTTCAATTTCTTTCAAATTAGGAATTCTTTCAAACAGAATATACATCTATCCTTCAAAATAAAGACTGAAATGCCATGTTATTAACTCTCCGCAGGGTAATAACACAAGGCAATACTGTGTCTCCACAGACTGTCGTTTAAGACAGCTGTTAACGGGGCTGCCTCCAAAGTAGCAACCCTTCCAGCACAAGGATTTACTTTCCACCCCCCTTGCCGCTCTCCTCCCGGTTGGTTCATGGAAGTTACTTCATCCTTTCTCTGAACAATTTTCATGCAGATCAATATATGGATGGGGGGTGGACTAGTGGCAAAACTGAAGCTATAGTTCAGGGTAACCAGGCATTGCAGACAAGTCTTATGGTATGGCTGGAAACCTTCACAGGCCATCCAATTTTTAAGAGTAGCTCAGCTCTTTTCAGCCTCAGCTGGTCTATACTAGCAATAAGTGAATTTTCCATTTAAAAAACAACTCAAGTAAAATCATCATAGATGGTCATCTCATTCTTCTGCACAGACATTCAAACACAAAACCACGTCCCAAGTGCATATTTGCACTGCCTAATTGTAAGTGTTTAATCTAAGTGCCTGGTTAGAGCTCATGTTCTCTACCCAGACAGCAGAGAGGCAACTCTGGCATAGACAAAGTCAACCATAACCTACACATCTACATTAGATGCCTAAAACTAACCTCCTTGAAATGTCAATCTTTCAGAAATACGCTCTGATATTTTAACCTTTACTTTAATGTCATTATATTAGCAAACGCAAGGATTTTTCTGATTGCACAGCGATCAGTGGTACTTTAGTCTGTCAACTAGACACAATCCAAGTAACGCTATTCTTCAATTCAGATTTCTTTGCTGACAGTCCCTAACCAAGCAGCCAGTGGACGCAAAGTGGCATAACACTTGCTTATATTTTTGCAGTCTGTCAGCATGGTTCAGATAAGGTTGCTCCTGGCCCTGGAGTCCCTTGGAAACTAGTCCCTTAGTGAACTAAGAGCACAGTGCAAAACCAGCAATTGATCACCAACCTTCCCCGGTGGAAACGCACTGAAGGCTTCTGCACCTGCCTCAGTGAATCCCTAGCTGCAGCTCTTCACCAAGAACTGGTAAGAACCTCATTTCATAAATGGCTTGGTCTCTAATGAGACCATCTTTAAAGCTCCTAAACCCCCACACCAGTGCTCTGCACTATGAACATCTATTCTTTTGACATCTTGGTTTTCGGTTAGAAAAGAAACATACTTTACAACTGCATTCTGTTCGAGTTCACAGAACTTGAACATTTATCAGCTACTCCAGTGTTTAAGGCATTATTCGTGTCAACAGCATTTTGCTTGCTTTTCATCCTTTCCCCAAGGAACAGTAAAACAGATTTATCTTTACTTTCTGATCTTTATTCTCCATTGTCACTTTATACAGAAAAGCTTCTGCTTTGTTTCCGCTACTTCCAGATAGGGTTTTTTTCCCTTGAAATCCAACTTTCCTGGATGCTGTTTTGTCTTCTTTTAATCATCGCTCTGCTCTAAGCTTCACTAAATTGGCTTTGTCACTACCTATCTTATTCTGGTTTGTATTACAAAGTGTCTCCATGCTTTTAAAGCCAGCCTTCAGCAAGAGAACTAGTCATGGTAGTGGTGATCCTGAAACACCAGCATACGCCTAAAAACTGGGCCTACTGCAATCATGGTTGACCACCAGTGGCTTTCGTAATGACGGCTCTTTGTTAATTTGGTTCTGTTATTCTCACCCTCAATTCCATGATTACATAGGACTGCAGACATGGCTGCCCCAGGATATTTAGTTAGTCTGGGAAATTTGAGAAGCATAACAAGCATGTTTGGTCATCTAGAGGCTATACAGAGGGAAAACTGAGAAGAGAAAGGGTGAGGGACACCTGGGGTATGGCTAATTCCATCTTCAGGAAAAAAATTACAGCCATTTTAAATGACAACTTATTTGTATAAGTGTGTTTGATCAATAAATAGTGGAGTATTTAGCAAGCTTTCCTAATAGCTGATGCAGCCTTTATATATATGCCTCGCCCTGCTGCCAAACAGGTTCGTCCTCTGCGTACTGGAAAAGCACTGTCCACAGAATTTTACTGTAGACTAGAGCTATGCTACTCCCCTAACCCTATCAGAAAGTAAGGAGTATTACTTTTATTAGCAGTGAGTTAAATTAATGTGGATACTTGAGTACTGTAACCAGAGACATTATTATGGGGCAGGGCGGTTGACATATGAACAAGTATAATCCTAACTCTCATAAGAATCAGAGTAAAAATGGGCTTTTCCCATTATCCATAGCCATTCCTGATGACGAATAAATAAGCTAAAAAGTATCATCTGTCTTTTTATTTTATTAGGAACTGGTCATCACTGTCCCATCTGCTCCATCACTCAATTCCAGAACATCTGAATGTAATATTAAATTAACCTAGTGTGGGGTACTTATTCCTGTTTCTGTTTAAACAGCAGTATATTTCAGTTTTGGCTTGATCCAATATAACTTTTATGGGAACAAGCATATTACTGAATACAGTTTTTAAGTTTCCTATAAATTTTCTATAAATTAAATGTGTGAATATTCTCTACAGCAAGTTACTCTCCTGATATTAGGAACCCCATGGCAAAGTTGACTAAACGTCTGCTTAGTAGCACAGCCATATGCCTTTCCCACTTGGGTCATAGAGCCAAAACTGACCTTTATGCCTTGATGCACAATTATTTTCCAAGCAACAACTGGAAGAGGCTCATAGTATGCAGAGGCCAGAACCCCACTGCTCAGAACCACGGTAGCTGTGAGTCAACAACTATCACCATGTCAATGAAATGTTGCCATGTGGCTGGGAAATAAACAAAAATTAAACATGGATTTCACCATCTGAAGTTCATCTGACACAACTGTACAAGGTCAGCAGCTCAACTGAAGTTGTACTGAGCAGTCGTTTCATTAAACATTACAGTAGGAAACAAGAGCATCAAACTTCAGGCACCAACATTCTGGTCTTTGGTTCAAGAAGCACAAGTTCACCATGATTCAACAGCCACTATCAATCAAACTTACCAGAAGTAGCTATTGCAGCTAAAAGATTCTTCAGGACAGAGAAATAGGTCACTTTCGGTTACAGAGATCACTTGAATTTATTTTCATCTGGATTCATCTCAAATATTCAAAGATTTTTTTTAATTATATAGCAATATAGCAAACATCCTTTGACCCAAATGACTCTGTTTTAGTACAGGCATAAATAAAAACTTAATGGAAAACTTTCAGCAAGGTTTAGTCTTCAGATTTAACTCTGCTAATCTAAACAGAAGATGTGCCAATGTCTGGGAAGGATTCTATCATCTGGTGTGTCACATTTTGCTCAGGGATGTGCATATTCCCATTCTTCTTTACTAGGAACTGACTGGCCTTAATCTGAGACAGAAGACAAACCTTGTGTATGATTTTCCTCCTATCCAGGCAGTCTCCTTTCAGGCATTGTTGAAATAAGCAGGTCATGTGTGCATTTATATAAGATCAGATATAATTAACAAGACAAAGTATTTGTGTTTACAAGAAAGGATTTGCTAAATAAATATGGAAGAGTCACTGTTTTACATCTAAGTGCAAATACATTGGAAAAAGTTTACGGTGTCCTTAAAAGAGAAGGCCTCAGAAGTTTGAATTCTGTTACCCATCACAAGACAACATAAAAGGCCAGACAGATTTAAAAGAAGCCCTAGAATCTAATTGGTATGATTTTATATGCACAGCTTATTGCAAAAGAGCAAAACACAGTTACCACCTCCTTCCCCTTCACTCAAAAATTCATCCTAACTAGTGTTAAGAAAGATAAAGGAAAAGCAGAAGTATTTAAAGAAATGTTAATACTTATGGTCTTGGATTCGTAACAGAGTGAGACCATACATTTATGGTGGCTTGCCAGGAATTGCAAAATTGCACAGAACAGTAAATAGCTTTGCAGAATCTTAAACAACAGTAAAACCATTTTCCTGTGCTTCCTAGACACTGGTTTCAGCCAACGCCATGCCACACACAAGTTTTCCTGCCGTTCACATGCTGTCAACAAAATAAATGGACAGCGATTGGATAATGCCTGTTACACAGCTGGACTATGCCAGGACAGACTGACCATAACATTTCATAACAGACAACTAAGAAAAAAGGAGAGAGAAGAAATGGAAAATGATGTGCAACTGTGTGAACAAGATCTCAGTGGTTATACTCGACAAACTCTGTAAAAACCAGATAAACAAAAACTGCAGGAGGGACACAGACGATTTTGGAGACAGAAAGAGGACAGCCCAATGAAAGCAGTAGGCATCCGAGGCATCTCGAGAGGGATTAGCCCATGGCTGGCTCTGAAGACTCAGGTTGGACTACCTGACCCTTGGTGGTTTCGACTCCACAGATTTCTCTCTTCAATTTGCACTGTGTAAAGCACTTTTGAAAACATATGGTAAATGGAGACGTTCTTGAACACATCCCATATAATAAATGTTTTATGTTGCATAATAAATAACCAGATTCAATTAAGCTCAGCAGAGGAGCCATATTTTGTGAGTATTGTTGGGAATTTTAACATCTAACACACTTTTAGAGTAAAACATTTTGTTAGAAGCTTTACAACAGAACATGAAGTTAGATAGCCTGAAGTCTCCTTTCAGCCACAGGAAAAAGAATCTGGATGTAATTATTGTAATCCCGAGAATGGGATTTTGACCTCTCGTCGGTGCAATCCAGGAATCACTCCTTTGAATCTTTATCTTTACAGCTGTGGAAATTAGACACTAGACCACAATTGGTTTGTATTAGAGTTCGGTACATTGTAATGGAGGTCGTTAAATCCTAGCTGCAGTGGTCCATTTGTTATTTTATATTAAGTCTTTCAGACTGCCAATAGCTTGGAACAAAGTTGGGAGACCAAGCAATTGAACTTCTGTCTTCTCAGAAGGAAGCAAAACTACAAAAATCCAAGTAAAAAAGGATCCTCGAAATTCAGCACAGAATAGAAAACTTTTTGTCTCAATTTGGGCAGGCTTTTGTAAAACGCTATGTTTCTACTCCACTGTCACAGTTGTGTGTGTACCATATCCTTATTCCATCTGCTTTCCAGGTTTGAAATTTTGATAGTCTCAAACTAGTGGTGTGGGGGTTTTTGTTTGTGGTTTTGGGGTTGTTTTTTCTTGTAGTTGTTTTTTTTTGTTACTGGAAATAAAAGTTGGGTGACAAGAGAAAGGAAGTTAAATGAACTTTCTTCTGTTTGGAGTAATATTTGAATAAGCATCCTACTAATTTGATCTGTGAAAAGACAAGTAAGTGTTTATTACAAGGAGTGTGTTAATTTGACACAAAGATGGGGAACGTTTTCAGATAACTTCACTGTCCTGGTGGATTGAGATTTAATCCACTGAGCATGCAGAGTCATTAAAAACATGACTAGATCCAGCTCCTACTTACTGATTTATTAAGGAACTCTTATATGATACACAGTCACTAACAAAAATCACCCCAACAAGGAGAGGGTAACCATCCAAGGTCAGAAGGATCATTATGAATATTGAATTGAGATGACTAAAGCCTAAAAACATGGGAACGCAAGTTTTTAAAAGGTATCCAAGCTTAAGTTAAAGACTGCAATAACAGAGGCTCCATCATATGCCTATCTTGCTCCAGAATAAGTCTATTTGAACAAAAGTGCTTTATATCATAATTTATTTGCTTACTTTCCCCTTGGATTCTGCTTTGCTATGCCCTGCTGGAAGCAACATCTGCAGTTAGTAACAGTACAAAGATGAACCTTGCCTATAAAAATAGCCATTAAAAAGACTCCTTGGAGATAGCACACTTCCTACCCAGAATCTCCTGTGACAACTAGTTATTATATTTCCTACACCAGCTGCGGTATTTCAGTTGTTGATACTGTGGTAACCATTGCTGAATGACAACTTTTTAGTGGCAGATACTTAAGCTGTACAAAATACTCTGCCTGCAAAACAGGCTACGATTTGGTTTTCAGTCTTTCATCTCTCTAATACGTTCTCAATCTACACATGAACTAGAAATATTTTCCTAATTCTTTACCATTTTAATGAAACAGTCCAAAAGTTTAAAAGGGGGGAAAAAAGATTCAAAGTTTCTGGATCCTTTGAATTTTCCATTCGAGTCAGTGGAGTTTCTCCAGGTTTGCTGGAGCAGACTGTGGTCCTGTAAGATGCATCTCTTGTGGTTCACCCAGGATGCTATTTGGGAAAATTGGGAATCTTGCAAATGCTATACTATTATTTTAAAATAACTTGGTAGTTTGGTTTCTTATGATGCATGCAGGATGAGTCTGGAAACTACAGCAATCAATTGTGGCCAAGTTTTGGATGATAGTAGAGATTTCAGTACTGGAAGCTTGTCCAAGATATCCTGTAGGCGGGACCGAGACTGAAACTTGTATTTCCACTCTGATACTCTATCACTGCTACTGCCATTCCATTCTTTCATTCTCCCACCACCACACTTATCTGGCTTGTTATATTTTATATCTGTATCATAATATTCCCAGGGCTGGAAAAAATTTCTTTGCAACTTCTCTATAGAGCACATTCATGGGGAGATGTAAATATTTGGCCAGAGTTACTAGGTAGATAATACAAAAAAAAGTCCTTTACACAAAAATGAAAAACAGCCTTTAAAATCTTTTGAAAATAGGGGTTGTAGCCTGGGTTTTCAAAGCAAGAAAAATTATACTCAAGGAAACAAAACAAACTCTTGTCCATACCGTCAACACCTCAAGGTTTTTCCTGCTTCAAAGCAGGATGGTTTCAGCCCCTCCAGCCAGTAGTTTCTCAGACTGTTCCTCAGTAACAAATCCCTTCCTCAGCCATAAGACGACCAGTCAGAGGCAGCTCTTGAGCATAAGAGAGGCTTCAGACCCAAAAACCCTCCAAGAAAAACGAATGTTTTTAGAACCAGTGAACTGAGATTTTATCCAATTTAAACCAAGTACCACATCTTTACCAACATACCAGACTTCCATTCCAGTGCTCTTCACCCAGATTTGTTTGTTTTGATGTGTTTAATTTGCTTTATGAATAAAATCTCTTACTGGTGTAGATGGAAGGTCTAGTGTGCTCTAGAGTTTACTCTGTTTATGTAGACTACTATGTATAACAGAATATTAGAGTGCCTGGGCACCTTGTAGCATCCTATTTGATTTAGAGAAATGAAAAGCAGCATCAAACAAGGAAAATACCAGGTTACATTATGTTTCATGTTGCCACATATCTTATATATTTCATAAAACCCTGTAATAACAGGAAAAAAAACAGGAATAGAAAAACATTACCAGCATTTATGATAACCTGTACCTTGAGTATTAACAGACCTGCTGAGTTTTTTTAGTCTTATTCTCCCATGTAAATATAGTCGGAAGCAAATAACAGACAACTGATGTTGCATTACAGAAAATCCCACATCAGCTACATTATAATATTTTAAAATAATGTTACAACCTCTCAACCATCATACGCTATCAGCGTTGCACTAGATTAGTTTTCTGAATTTTTTTCATCTTTGAAAATCTGGACAGAAGATTAGTTTAGGTCATACCATCAACACAATGAGTTTGGTGATTTCTCAGGCTAAATTAAGGACATACATCTTTATCACAGGAGCCCAATTTTACCTTTGTTACAGAAGCTGAGTGCTTTGCACTTACACATGTATTTAAATTTAGCTTCGGTTGCATTTTTACAGCACTGGCTTGTGTAGTAGTGATAACATGGTTTAAGTTATATGCTATGCATGTATATGGGGGCTTGTATGCAGGGTAAAAATTTACAAGCCAGATCGTATCACAGTAAAGCTACAGTTATCCCAGGCTAACATCCTGTAAGTTCACAGTTATTTCAGCATATGAATGTTTTTGCTGGATATGCTGCATACAAAGTGACATGGTCAGTGGCAAATCTCCAACAGTAATTTCACATACCTCAGAATATTTCTCCAGCAGAACTCCCTGGTTGTCGTGCTGGCTGACAGCAATCCTAGCGAGGGGCAATTCTAGCCCTCAAAACAGAAACGCTAAAAAAGAAAAAAGAAAAAACTAGACCAGTTTCCACACTGGATGAAGGTGACTTTCAGTTTTAAGAGGAAAAGGAGCCTCACATAAGATTTAAAGACAGTTTGGTAGGGATCAGTTTCACAGCAAAAAGAATTGCTACATGAACATCCATTAATTAATTACAGTTGAAGGTATTGCACAGGATGCACACTCATCAGAAGCACATTAGCATGAGATCTGGAGTAGGGCAAAATCCCCTTCCCGGTTCTGGAATTGGAAGGACTGACAGCTAATCTAGAATAAAAACCTAACTGAGGCGTACATGAAAGCCATTTAAATAAGCTAGTACCGATTCAAACAATTAGAGAGACTTCACCTCATTGTGCTTGTACATACATACACTATATATATCTGTAATTCCCTTAGTTCTTTCAAAAAATCCCATGTGCAATGGTTTATGATAACATAAATTGTTGCGATTTACTTCGCAAGTCTATGCAACACGCTGACAGGTTTCAAAGCCAAAGCCTGAAGCCCAGCCCCAGACATTACTTAAAACAAAGCCACAAGATCTCCAAGCCTCAAACTGGCATGTTTCACCAGAAAGGTGATGATTTAAATCCACTAAATTTCACACAGAGTAAATGAACTGCTGAAACTTGGTCTTTAACCAATGCTTGGAGCAGACATCAAATTGCAGGGTCTGAGATGAGAAAGGTTCATCCAGAGGACACTGCAACAGGTCTGAGCCCAAATAGGTATAAACAACCAAAGTGAGCTGTACAGCTGCCTCATTATTATACTCAGATGGCCAGAAACATATTTTATGTCTTGATGGTGCTGTGTACAAGGGGTGGGAAAACCAGTTTTCTATTATTATGTGGAGATTTTAAGGATGAACACATCTTTTAAAAGTTTGAAAGAAAAAAATAAAGAAAAATCAAATTAAGATCCTGCTGATAGTGAGTTTATGTTAATTTTTATGTTTCACTTGAATCAGAATCAGCAAGATTTATTTTCGTAACAGTTGGAGCCTTTAAGACATTTTATCTTTCTCTTGCTCAGTGATACCACATGAGAGCCACGTGCAATGAACTCAATGCACGTAGGCATCTGAAGGACCGGAGAAGATGCTTCTGCAGTCTCACATGGTTGGGTGCTGTGCTCTGTGAATCAAGCGGTTGCACCCACTGGCAAAAGCACTGCAGAGTCAGGACATAAGGAGATACCACTCCACCTTTCGCTTTCATCCAAAGTATTTAAGAAACCAAGCAAGCCTCCCAGGGAAAAGCAGGTTCACACCACATATCTTGGAGCTCGAACCTATGTCCTGAAGGCTCCGACAGCCCTGCTCTTAGGAGCTCGTCCTTGTGTCAGCAGGGAATTTCCCATCGATTTGCACAAGGGACACTAAGGACCTAGAAACAACCACACTCAGTCCAACCTCGGCTTTAAGCCATTCCTAGGATTAAAGGTCTCTGCATCAGACCTCAGGAACACTATAATGGGTAATAGCATCCAAATATAAGGACATAATATTCACTGAAAAGTAGGTTAAATAACACTATTTCTAGATTGCATTTAAGATTTCAAACAAGCGTTAAGATATTTGTTTTACTCATGATCCAGATATACAAACTACACATTAGATAAGTCATAATACATCCATAAATTAAAACATAATTCTTGCAAAAATTGGTCATCACTGGCAGTTAATATCCACTCAAATAAGGTTTAGGCCTCAAACAACATTCTTAATGGCTAATTTTAAATAGATTTTTTTGAAAATAGATCTTAAATTATGGGAGACACTATATATTTATAAAACAAAGTGGTTGCAGGATTTCACAATTTTCTTAAAATATGTTTTGTAGCAGTCAATCACCAATCTTAATTTGCCATAAAGAAAGGTTATCACAGCTTTGTGAAACAATCTTTGCCTACAAGTTACCGGTATCAACTTCTGTATAACTGCATAAAAGGTGACCTGCCCCAAGGAATTTGCCCGCAGAGAGGACAATCAAGATCAGTCCCACTTCCTTGGGAACTAGCTGGAGTTTTACTGTTCGTTTTGATGAAACATAACGAGGCCCACACTCAAAGCAATATACTTTGTTCCCAAAACCTAGTTTTCACTAAATCCAAGAACAAAACACACATATCCCTGACAGCAAATTGTGATTCATAATCAGTCAAAAGTAACAGTGTCAGACTTCATCCCATTACCTATAAATTTCATTATGATTCTATACTTATTTGAGGTCAACTTTCACAAATTATGTTTAAACCATCAAAACCTACTTACTTCCAAGAAATTGGTTTTACTACTACATATGGATTATTTCTTAATATATATCTTTAAGGTTTTATTTCTGTTAATATCACTGCTTGCCTCTGCATTAGAGCTTCTGCTGTTTAGGCAATAGAAGCCTCAAGAAGTTTTTTTTTTTCCCCCAATAGGAAAACATAACATATAAAAATAGCCTAATCAGGTCCTCGTTATTTTCAGGAAGTATCCAGAAAGAGTGATTAGAAGCTTAGTGTGGCCTACCAGATTACCTAGGTATTTTTATGTTTAAATAATGTTGGTGGATTACCTTACGTTAACAGCATAATACAAATTAATGAGGCACTCTAAACAGCAGCCAATGCAATACTCTTCTTTTGCTTAATTGCATATAATCTTAGTTTAGTTCAGTATAATACTAGCTGCAAACAATTAAATACAACAGTAAAACAGTTCATCAAACTTAAGGAAGATCCATGACAAGTATTTAGACCTCTTTCCCCTGAGGTTAGAAGTTTAAGATCAGAATAATACTGAATCATATCCCTACTTGTAGCCCCATTATCTTTTCCTTCTTTAGTTCTTCAACAAAAATTGATGAAGCAGCCTAATCTCTAGATTTTCATCAAGCAGTAAGAACAGATCCATCACTTGGTATAAGTCCACATTGTTTCCCTGAAGTCAATGAAGTTGTGTTAATTTACTTTAGCCAAGGGCCATTGCTTCTATCTATTCAAAGCTACAAGTACCAGATAACAATCACTCGGGTGTTTTTTTTCCCCAATCAGAATCAGCACATCAAATACCTGTTTGATCTTGAAGAGATTTTACATGTTTTATTGGCATAATAATTTGATACTATTGAAAACACTGGTTGAACATAAGCTTTCATTTTTTTCCATTCTAATTCACCTGTGCTACAGAAGTGCATCTTATGTACTTATAGATCTATAAATAATTAAAATCTAAGAGGGCTGCTGGAAAAATTGTCTCAACTGATCATTAGCCATATCTCACCTGTCTAGACATATTTGCATAGCATTTATTCCTATCTTTAAAAGGGGCCATAGATTATATGAACCACAGGTGCCAAATGAGGACAGAATAGAAGCTTCTTTCTTAAGTCTGGCACATAAGTCCTAGCGAGAGCCACTAGCCTCAAATCATTTAAGTGCTTTCACAAACTTCTCACAACCTCTTGTCTCATGCCATCTAGAACACATCTCATTTCCTCTTGACACAGATACCCGTCTTTCTCATCTACAAACAACATTGATTTCCACAAACGTCTTTGGAGTTAAAGATTAGGAGGTTTGAAGGAAGGCTTTAGGAAGCTAGGCAATGGTTAGCAAACACCAAGAGACTATCAAAATAAGTCCACCAGCCTTTGTTTTTCAAGGATCCTTCTCCAGAGAAGCCATTTTACTCAAGCAGACTTAATGCTGTGAAAATACTGCCTTTAATAGTGGGTACAGAGCAAACAAAAGAGTAGCCTGAAAACGAATATACAAAGTACACCCAAAAATCCTTCCTTTCTCAGAGAGAATAATTAATTTTACTGGTTATTTAAGAAATTTTAAAACATGCTTACAATTCCCAAAAGCAGGTCATCTAAAGCAACAGCTCAGGCTCATAATGATCAAGCAAAACCGTTCTTGAGCTCATCTTCCTCCACTGCAGAATCCACTCCCCTTGCAGCTACCAAGAAGAGCCTCGCACGACAGATGACATGGTTTATACCCTCTCTGCAACAGCTAATTCACTGCAGCTGAAGCCAGCGCCATCCTCCCACAACCGGGCTCCCTGGCAACAATTTTGGTGATAACTGACACCTGTGGTAGATCTGTAGTTCAAGAAGAACATTAACCTTTCCTGTGCCAGTGATTTAGCCCCGGTCTACATATCTTCACAGCCTTAAACACACACAGCTATTCCAATGAAAGCAGCCTGTTCCTCATTAGCAATTTCACAGAGTCCGAAAATAATGATGTGACAACAAACTCAACAAAATTTGCTCTAGGGCACAACAAGAAATAGACAAGATTTCCATATTTTTGGAGGACAATTTACTGTACTTGAAAGGGATAAATTCTTTCTGTTTACATTAACCGCCTCACTATTTGGTCCAATTATTCCTACTACTTCAGCAATCATGTTATGCTTGTTCAAGAAGAAAGAAATAACAACAGCTTATCTTGTTGAGAGCAAAGAACAAACAGTAAAAAATCAGTGGATGCACTTAAGCACTACAGTTGTTGCTATTGTGCTAAAGAGATGATTCATGTTCTCATAGCAACTAGGGTGAAAGAAAAATGCTCTTCTTCTGAAAAGGATTCTGTTGTAGTGGTTAAAGAACTCTCGAATAATCAAGCCAAATGGAGAGGGGAAAAAACACTTCCCTACAAAATTATGTGCGCTAAACTCAAGGACATGTTGATCTTTATATTATATTGATCTTCATACGTATCTCAGTTAATAATCTGTCACTGTTGTATGGTATTAAGCAAAGACAAAAAAGGACAGCATCAAATATCAGAAAGCGCTTTAAATAAGGTGAATCTTCCAGCCAACAGCTGTGGTAACTGAGTGTTTCTCAAGGCTTGCTACAGGAGGGATCTGTATCATATATTCAAACCCAAATGCTCTTCAGTCAAGATCACTCATACAAACGATTACTACCAGCTCTTTACAAACTGCCCCATACATTTTGCATTCACATGGCCTAACAGCAAGCACCAAATCTTTTCTGGCATTGCTGTCACGTCATGCTCATGTGTCACTTGGCCTTCACTGGATGCACATCACAGTCACAGCACATCGCGGGGAACTGGCAGGAGTGACAGAGAAGTTCGAGTGGACCGTGGTCACATTAAGCTGACTTCATGGCTTCAGTGCACTGTGATCTTGTCCTCACCCACTGAGGTTTACACTGTTATCACAGTCAAAATAGATCACAGCTTGCTAGCACATCACTGTCGTGTTTTATTCATGCTGAATATGCTTTTATTTTTTCCCCCCACCCATTCATAGCAAAATGACTTTCACAAAGCACTTGGTAAGTTGCTGCAGGCATGGAGGGCAAGCTTGTCCTTGACCTGTGTTTTAACACTCTCCTTTGCGGCAAGCTTTAGTTTCAAATAATGGTCAGGTTGTGGAATTAGGAATCAATATTCAGAAGCACTGGCAAGAGAGAGGGGGTTCAATTTCCTGATACATGTCAGCATGACAGCAAGTTAGGCCTAGACAGGTAGCATCAGTTACCAGCACCACCTTCTGGGGCTGCTCCTGGAATGAACTTCCTGAGGAGGGATTAAATGCATTTGCAATCAGCCTCCCTTCCCTGGCTTTACTCTCATAGAATCATAGAATCATAGAATAGAATCACAGAATAGTTTGGGTTGGAAGGGACCTTTAAAGGTCACCTAGTCCAACCCCCCTGCCGTGGGCCAGGACATCTGCAACTAGATCAGGTTGTTCAGAGCCCTGTCCAACCTGACCTTGACTGTTTCCAGGGATGGGGCATCTACCACCTCTCTGGGCAACCTGTGCCAGTGTTTCACCACCCTCATCGTAAAACATTTCTTCCTTACATCTAGTCTAAATCTACCCTCTTTTAGTTTTAAACCATTCCCCCTTGTCCTATCGCAACAGGCCCTGCTAAGAAGTCTGTCCCCATCTTTCTTATAAGCCCCCTTTAAGTACTGAGAGGCCGCAATAAGGTCTCCCCGGAGCCTTCTCTTCTCCAGGCTGAATAACCCCAACTCTCTCAGCCTTTCTTTATAGGAAGGCGTTCCATCCCCCTGATCATTTTTGTGGCCTCCTCTGGACCGGCTCCAACAGGTCCACGTCTTTCCTGTGCTGAGGGCTCCCGAGCTGGACGCAGCGCTGCAGGTGGGGTCTCACCAGAGCAGACCTCTCTCACCGTCTTCCTCTCCCTCATCCTCCTCCTGTCCTCCACTCATTTCTTTTCCCTTTTTCATTTAAAGGAGCCTTGGTTGTCACCAGTCCCCTGTGCCGGAGCTGCGTGCGACCGGCACCATACAGGAATCCCTGCTTCTGGCAGGACCAGCTCAGCCTAGCAGGCTGGAGGCTGTTTGGATGACAAAAAGCCACAGTGGCCAGGGGAAAATTCATTAAGTCTCTTGAACTGAGAGCTGGGCAAAGAATTACTGTAAAAATTAGTAGAATCCCACCCAAATGAGGGGATCCCGAAAATATGCCTTTTAATCTTACCAAGGTATGTTCCACATTATCCCTGCGAGGGAGTATTCAGCTGGTGGCCAACAGCTGGCTGCAAGATGGGCTGCAGCCTTTAATGTTTATTTCCTCTGCAAATTTGTGTTGCAATTCTGTAGCCACAGAGAGTTCTGTAAGCGACCTTTAATTAATAGCTTCATCCATGTAACACTCCGAGTATCTGCCCTGTTAGTAACTAGTATTTTGGAAACTAAAGCCATATTGGTAAATTCTCTTAAAAGTTTTCTCAGCAAGTTTTGACAGCTTTGATACAGGGGTGGTAGCAAGATATCTGTCAAGACATTATTATTCTGTTTCCTTAAGCTTATCCAAAGCCTTTTAGGAACTTTTTGGAATGCTCTATGGCTTCACCATCCTCCCTCTCCATAAGTTGGGATTTTGGCAGAGAAGCACTGCTGGGTATCAAAGAGCACCAGAAGATGCTGGACTGACTCAGACACTGCTCCCATAGGAATAAAGCCGCTGTGACTGCTGCAAAGTCCTGCTGGCAAAACACAACTGCAAGCTCAGCACCAAGCCCTAGAGCTTCTGGTGTAGAGCTTTGCTACAGCGATCTCCTCTGGATGTAATCATTTCTGTGGCTGTTCACTAATCATTTTTAAGACAGTGACTCGAGCATGTGCCTTATCCAGAGTTTTCAAGGCACCCAGAGATATATTTATACTGACATGCAAATTAAAGCACTGCCTAGTTAGGCAAATAGGTTTGAATTTCATTAGGCTACTGTATTTTTTTCAAATATGTGCAAAATATATAAATATCTAATAAAGAAATGTTCCTCTGCTCTATTTTAGAGTCATGTTGAAAACAACTAAAACAACTTTCTGTGAGCCAGGCATACACACCCAAAAAACTGCCCAAAAATGAGATTAATCTTTGCCCTACATCCAGCAGCTTAGTCCCTCTTTTAGCTTCCTTCGTGCCACCAGGCAGTAAACTTCACTTTAAAATTGCATCGAGGATGCATTTGTTGCAGTGCAGAGGTGGGGAGCATTCCTGACATGAACTTTTCTCCACTCCTACAAGGTCTGGGAGCGCGTACCCATTTGGAGCGCTCCAAGCACTTTTCCCCATACACAAGCATTGCAGAAATAGGCCAAAATGTCTTCTAGCTAATTTTGGTTTCCAGAAAAGTTAAGCTGCATGCATATGGCTCTATTATGATTAAATGATGCAGATCTAAGTACTCAGAGTTTACAAAAAGAAAATGGTTATGAAGCGACTGTTTTCACTAGCTCTCTTTGTGTGCTTAGAACATAATTAACTGGAGGACAGGCTTGCCCTGGCACAAGTCAAAAACGATTTAAACAGAGATCTTTCAAATTAAATGTTTGAGAGCCTGCTTGCGGGTTTTATGGATTTCGGGAGGGCAGATTCACATGGCAGGGTATGCTGGGAAGTATGGGAACAACACAAGAAATGCCCATTTCTTGCAGTACCTCTCTGGCTTGTCCATTCCTGAAGCATTACAGCAGATGATTCACGAGGGTGTTCTGCAGCGCAATTTACAGTCAGTGTCGGTGTCACTCCTCAACACAGGAAAGAGAAACTTTAAAACTCCATAGTTTGGTCCAAAGGAAAAAATAATCTCCCATAACAGCAAGGCGGACTCTCTCAGCCTGCTTGCTCCTGTTAGATGTCAGAGAGGTGGCCCCATGTAGATCACTGCTGTATTTCCAGCATACTTCAGCTCCAATAGCTTTGCTGCCCCAAATCACCGCGCTGTGGTGACTATGCATTTGCAACACCACCACCATCGGCATGTGACAGCGCGGCTTGATCTTCAAGGGTACTCTACCCTGTGAGAGAGTTTGCGCCGGGAAACTAGAGGAATTTGGATGTTGTATGGAATGGAGCTCCACGTTCTTTCTTTATTGCAGCAATATGATGGAGCTTAACTCACTTGGACTCATTTTCTTCCACAGCCAACAGTGCAGTACTTTTAAAACCAGCAACAATTTTCTTGCATGTGCTGCACTGTAGTTTAAGGCAGGCTTCTAAGGAACTTTAGACAGTGTCAGCATCAGTATATTACAGTGCCTGCCACCACCCACGCCAAGCTAAGCCAAGGGAGAACGTTCTTCCTGGAGACTCCTGTGTTCAAGGGATTTCTCATGCCTGGTTGAATTTACCGAGGACGAGTAAATTATCCTGGATGGCTTCTGGGGGCAGAAAATGCTCTTGAAAGCTGTGGCCCTTTTTGGCTAGAAGATGAATCCTCAAATGCTCATTTTGGACACAAATCAGACCTACTACCATGGTGGCACCACTGGGAAAGGAAAAGTTGAAGCTTGATAGCAACCATGCCCTGTACTTTTTCATATTATTTTCTTTCTTTCTTTGAGTGTGCTAGGTTATTAATGTTGTGGTAGGGATATGATCCAAGTCAAGGTGAATGAGGGTTACTGCTGAAACAAGTGGTTCCCAGGCCTCCAACATGTTCACACCACTACCTTTGTGCACAGTAAAAAAAAAATAATTAAAAAATCCACAATTAGGTCTCAACCACATCAGTCCCCTGATATATCACACTACCCAGCCACATGAACACTAGTGTCTGCCCCAAGGGGGAAGCAGAAATGTGTTGCTGGGGGCAGGGATGGTTTTATTCCTCAAAAGTTGCAGATGGTGTTGTAAAAATAAGCTTTAGCTTGTACACAGCAGACCTTTCTGGTAGACCCTACTGGAAGAAGGCATCATGCCTTACGAAGGCTAATTTCTGCAGGAATTCACCTCTGTCCCCCCTTTCCTCCAGACCAATGTTGAATTCACTGCCGAAATACCTTTGGCAGAAAGGAGTTACATTTCTGCGTGGCTGCCCCAGATCAGATCTTGAGTGGCATGGATTACAGGGAGTCCAATCAGGAAACGTAGCGATCTTCTGCTTTAGCCAGATATATCCAGAGCTGGAGGTCTGCTACAGCTGTGTCGACAATTCAGCAAGTGGCAGTGCCAGAAATTAAATACAATATTGCTCTTTTTGGCTGCCAAAGTAGCTCTAAGGAACCATTTACACTGAGTACTGCAGAGTCCAAAATGTGGGAGGTATTGCCCAGAATGCAAGTGAAAATGTGACTTTAGAACTGCATGTTGGCAACCAGCCCTCCCGCTACAAACAAAAAGGGCCAAGACCATTCCTAGTATGAACCGAGGAGGGTTGACTCCCCACTGGTGTTAGCGAAATCTGAAACAAAACAAATCACCACAACCGTGATCCAGAAACTGTATGTCTATAATCAGATCTGCTGTCCTCAGAGCTGTGGGCTGACTAAAATTTACATTAAGTGGGCTTTTGGAAAGCCATCCATTGCTATAAATGGGGTACCACCTAGAGATCAGGTGCTGTAGCTATACCTTGGGTTTGAGCCACAATATGAAAAATGGTGAGCCAGTTCCTCATCTTGTTTTATCACAAGTTCTTCTTAGCCCAACACATAACCACCTGGAGCGAGGGAAAGATTCCCACAAATTGTGATTTAGTTTTCAGTCAGACCCTTAGGGGTCCATTAGTTTTCTATTCATTTTCTCCTTCACACGGTTTTCACTTGGACCACTTCAGTCTTTAAGGATGGTTTGCATACTGTAAGAAATAGATTTCTCACAAAAGTAGACTGCTCCTTTCTCCAAGCACTGCTCTTCCTTTGGACATCAAGTTGCACTGCTTCTCACAGCTATTTCTATTCCTCTGCGTGTTACCCTTTAACAGAAGTATTATTCCAAAATGCATTGTTCTCAAGTCCAGTAGGATTATCTGGTGGGTACAATAGTCCTCACCACGACATCTCAACCCACTTTTATGAAGTATGAAAATATCCAGAAGCCTCACTCAGGGGAAATGCATCGTTACATTTTCTATTGCTGAGAAAACAGTACTGCCTTGCTCTTCCACATGTTGAAAAAAAGTTAGAGGGAAGAACAGAAAACTAATTTTCCCTTCTATTTCTTAAAGGATAAAATAGTTTCTACCAGGTATACTTGCAGAACTGGAGAAGGAGTATTTCTCAGGAAAAAGCTATCCATCTGGCACGTTTGGGCACCCAGAACAGAGTTACCTTGATGAAAACGCTCTGTTGTATTGCCGTTTGCTAAGCAAGCAGAAAGCTCATTCCGTTCACCTTTGTGTCCCATTCATAAGTGAGCTGCTTAAACAACTCTCCATTCCAAGCTGTCTCCCTGCCTAATAAGTTCTTTTATTGACAGCTTGCCAGCAACAGCCCTAAAGTCAGCCTGAGAACATAAACGCAGCCTCTTGAGCTTGCTTCAGTGTGTTAGAGGACTGCTTTCAGTACTGTCGACAAAGCTTTAATGGTGTGAACTCGGAGCTCGAGTACTACTGAGCACTCCAGCGATCAACACCCACAGAACATTTCAGAGAGTTTCGTTCCAAAAGTATTTTAGGAACCCTTGAAATCAGAGGCTTTCTCTCTGCTCTGCAAAAGCTCATTTTGGAAAACAATTTAGACCATTTTTAGTTGCAGAAATGTTGAGATGACCCTGCTGGCGGTGTCATTCTCCTGTTGACTTCATTTCCACAATGTCACGCTTTCAAGCCGCCTGCCTTTGCTGCCCAGAGGGTCTCGCCTTTCCAAAACACCTCTGAACTGCCACGAACGTACATTAAAAGCAACAGTTCCTGTTCCAGCTCCGTCCTGAGCGGCTCGAGAGATGGAACATGTCTCACCAGCCTCACTGCCTGCTGGGTGTTTTCATCCTTTGATTAAACCTAGAGAAGGCTCAAGGCTGCTCCAGCTCGCACAGTGAAACACGAGCCACGCTGGCTCAGGGCAGCTCTCGCACAGCTTGTCTCTGACCTCCCCACGCTTGTGAACGTGGCTCGTTAAAGCCCCTGGGTCACAGCTAGGAGTTCAGAACTTTCTTTACCTCCTATTTTTCCATCATATAAAGCAATAAACTGTTTTGGAAAATTAGTGCCTTGTGCCCCATGCTTGCTTTAAAGCGTCTGTCATCTTCTTCTCCACTAGCTTCCAGCAAATGTGCTGCAGCACACAAACCATCACCGAGCCCCCGTGAGTTCCCCGTCCCAGCTCACAGCAACTTGGGGCTTTAGGGCTGGCCTACATACAAAAGTTGCACGAGTTTAACAGTTTTTAAATTGATCTAAAGCAGTGCAAAAGCCTGTGCGGAGGAAGGCTACTGGTTTGCAACCATCTTATTCAAAAATTAGACAATTACTGGTTGATGCAGCTATTATGGTAACTTCCTGATTTAAACTAATTTGATGTAAGCTGGTTATAAACCAATTTAAGTGTGTCCAATCAGAGACATACACTGGTTTAGCTAAATGGATTTTGCAGCCGAACTGATGCTACTGTTGTGCATGGACAAGCCCCCAGGCTTGCGCAGCCCATTTCTCCATTGCTTCTGTCTGCTTTCATTTACACCAGGACTGTAAACGTTACCAGCTCTTGGCAGTACAAGCCCACGCAGAACAAGTGGAATGTTAGTACAAACCCAGAACTTTTTCATTTTTTTGTTCCCAAAGAAGAAAAACATTAGTATTTTATCACGCAGCGTATAACTCTTACTGACTAGCCTCCTACGGATGGCAGTCAAGCATACGAACCATTATAGGAACGAAAACACATAGTCTCATATTTCAGTGGCAAAGGATCGTCATCTCCAACCACACAGCCAGCATATATCTGGAACAATTCTAAGGAAAGGGAGGTGTCACCCTCGTGTGAAGTCAGTGAAAATGAGCAGAATGAGGTGCAGTACCTGCAAGTGTTCCTGGAGGGCAACTCCCCAGCCCCAGCAGCACACAGGAACCGTAAGAAAAGGGAGAGCAGAGAGGCTGTGCACGAAGGTACCTTGCAATGACTTTCACTTGCTCTCCAGCTCATACTGAAAGTTTTGGCTTTGTGCAAATTAATACAGGGTGTCCCTGTGTGATGCTGCTCTGATCTCAGCTATTCACTCAAGCTTCAGCAACACTGTCCTGGAGTCCCACTGGAGCATGATGCTCCTCCCAGCTCATCAGTCTTCTTCACGGTCTTACTTTTCATGACTGTGGTATCTCCCCAGGCCACATTTCCTTCTGACCCATGCAGCATGGCTCATCAGTTCTGAATTAATCATCTCCCCCTCTAAAAATTTGTTTCTATTAATATGAACAGATTTGTTCTGGGAGTAAAGACCCAGGTGGTACCACCCTACCTTTCCCATCCATTGAGTCACCAACAATTCAATCCAATATATGAAATTCAGACAAGTTTGAAATGACCACAAGAGCTTGTCCTAAAAAATATTTCATTTTCTGTAAAAATGTGGGGAAAACCCAATATTTTTATATTCATTGAATAGTGTTCTGAATTGGATTTTTAAAATTTTGCAGTAAGAAAACAAAGCTATTTTTATCAGAACAGTCTAGGAATTTCCTCATCAAAGTTCTACATGGTTGAAAAGGAATTTCATTTTGCAAAAATATTGCAACCAGCTTAAACAGTAATGCAATTTTATAGTGCACAGATATAGGTCCAACATAATGATATATTAGCATGTTGAGCTATCACTGGTCTGTGATACTACAATCTCTTAAAAGCTTGTAGCATTTCAATAAGAAGTGAGGCCCAATTCAAAGTAAAGAGAAAACCCTTAAGCTCAGAGTAGACATATATAAACTGACAGGCTGACTATATTATCTAAACTGCTGTTTTATAGCTGTATTATGCACTCAATCTAGAAAAAAAAAAGTAACATAAAAATATGTATAAAGATAAGGCACTAGTGAGGGGTGGAGTTGTGTTTTTTTCATTAGATACATTCTTTGATTCCCCTGCCTAAAATGCTGCAGTCAGCAGTAGCTTAATTCTAAGTTATAATTAGGGTTATGCATTAAACCAGGACTCTTGAGCATGTCTAACCTAAAGAAGTTCAATGCATAAATGAAAAACAGACCTGTGGCTGGCTGACTTGGCATCAACCAGGATACCAATATATAGTAACAGAATAAATTTAAAATGAAAATTAAATGTGGTCATTATAGCTTAAATTGATGTCATATTTGCCAACTGTTTATGAAAGGAAAATTTAAAGATAAGCATGATTTTGGAGGAGGCAGTGTGCCCTGATACACAGCAGCTTGCTGTGACTTGGGGTGCATTTTAAAATGATTTAACACTAATTTTACAGTCTAAAAAAATGATGTCAACATTTTTTTTAAGATTAGTTTCCCCCAAACTGCACACGGTACTTAAATGCACAACTGCATGGTACATTTTAGCTAACGAAAGACTATTTTTGACTTTCAGTTGCTTAACAGCACTGGTTATTAACATCAGCAAGCCAAAGAGTGAAACAAAATTCAGATCTCCAAGAGACTTAAAAGCCTTACAAAATTAAGTGAAGATGCCTTGATTAGTAGGATATTACCGTGCTTTCTATTTATTGTATTTTGTATTTCTGGCATAAAAGGTGGAAAGCCTTGTATCTTTAAGGACAGTTTCCTTCAAAAACTGAACAAGACAGTGAACTGCGGAGAGTAACTTTTCCAATTTTCTGCATTTCAGCAAATATTTCAATTGGTGTGAGACATATTATTTTTGAATGCTTCTAAACCCTTTTAAGGTATGATGATGTTTAGCAACAGAATGCATTTCACAAGTGTGCGGCTTAATCTCATGCAAATCAAGTATTAAAGTATGTAATTGCCATGCTAATAAAACCAGAATCGCAGAAGGGCAAAACTGTATGTAAGCAGTGGTTGAGCACAACTTGCATGTGCCTTGCAACTTGGGGATATACCTTTCCGTACCAGCTGCCTCTCTGGATACTGAGAAGGATTGCCACAGCCTCGACTTTCTCTGTCCACGGCAAAGGAACAGGCTGTAAACGAGGCATTCGGCGGGAGCCTGCTAGCGCTGAGAGCAGCAAGGAGAAGGGAGCCCCTCCACTGACCTCGATGTTACAACTCCTGTCACGTTAAGCACGTTCCTCCATGTGTTTGAAGGTCTGGAAAGAAGTGTGAGCTTCTATGTTTCTGTGCAAATCAGGCACAAAGCAACAATGGAAACACTATTTAGAAAAGCTGGAGGCTTCTGGTTTGATTTTTTTTTTTTTTCCTTTATGATTCTATTTGCTCAGGGAAGAAACAAGGTGCTGAGCTCTCCGGCAGTGGCTCAGCCATTTGTATACAGCTCATTCAAATATATAACCTAGTGTCTAAGCAGGTGCTTAACTTTAAGCAAAAGAAGTCCCTTTAAAGTCACACCATAACAAGGCATGTACCTAATGTTAAAACACATATTTAAGTGCTTTACTGGATTGGAGCCAGAATGCGTCGCTTGCAGGATCCAGCCTTCAATGTGTAGGTTTAGATCTTAATTTACAGACCTGATCTTAAGGAATAAGGTTGTGCAAAACTGAAAAAACTTGCTTTGTTATCACATCCATTACCCTTCTGAGTCCTTTGGGAACAGATACCCTGCAATAGGCCCTGTGGACATGCCTTTATACATGGCTGTTGCAACCACACTGAAAAGTTGGCCAAACTTCAAAGAACCAAAACTTGATTTTATGTGTGTATATATATGCATGTATATATATATACACACACACGTGTGTGAGTGTGTACATATGCATGTCATGCATGCATGTGTGCGTGCATATGTATCAGCTTAAGAGGCAATGAATTAGAGTTAAACATTTGTTTTTGTAAGGCGTATTGATTACATCAGTGATGTTTCCTAAATAATTAAAGGTTTGCTTTGATCTTTGATTGTAGGCTTGGGTTTATGGCAGTTAATGTAAGTATCTTTAATGATTCCATCCTACACTTACCTATTATACAGCCTCGCACAGGGTCATTGGCGTTCATCTGACAAGAAAATGAGTGAATTCAGGAAGCAAAACTAGCACAAAACTATTCAACCAAAGAGAGGGGGCGGGATTCAGTTTCCTGCCAGTTTAAATCTCTGAATTGAATCACCGTGAGGTCAAACCATCATCAGTGCTGACACCAGGGAAGCTACCTGAGCAGCAGATGGGGAGCGAGGGAAGGGTGCCAGACCTCCCGCAGTCCTCGCTGCCGCTGGAAGTGTCGAGCTCCGCCCTGGCACAGCCGCAGCGGCGGGACCGGGTCAGCCCTCTGCAGCAACATCTTCCTGCTAATCTTCCCCTCTTGAAACAAATATTTAAGCAAAAGAATACTAAACAGGATTCTTATGTAAAATAACTCCTTTCCTTAACACCGTCTTTTTTTCAGATACAATTGCTAGTTAAGGAGATAGAAGAGGTTAATCATCCACCAAACGGACTGCAAGCAGCCTAACAAATAAGCAGGGATCAGCCCAGAGGCCCTCACGGCATGTAAATCAGCATCGTTTCACCAAGCTTGGAGCTTACACCATCATGCACTCACTCAGGATCTAAAACCTAAATCTGTAAATGAAAATGATGCTAATTACAGTTCACCACCGAGCAACACTTCCTTAATTTTAAGGAAATGAAGGAATCGGGCTTGCTACATGACAGTCGATATCATATTGCCATACAACTAACTTAAAGTTGTATAAGTTAGATTATAACTTTTGAAGAAGCAATTATGATTTTATTGCACCCACTCTGCTGATGATTAATGCAGAGAGCCTAGGGGAAAATGCATCCTATCATTTGCTAACATGCACTATAATTATGCATACCTCTCCAGGTACTGTAATTTAGGACTTAAAAAGCAACATTCTGAACGAGGACTGCTGCACTTGTAAAACATTACAGATGTGTTATCATATAAATGAGGTAGCTTTGACATGATAGTGTTCTAATAAATCCTCAGCTAAGATTTGGAGACAAGATACGTCAAACGCAAAATCCAAACTGTCTCTTAATCTTCTACATAAACTGTTTATTTTTTCTGAGCCTTACAATAATACATGTGTCAAGAAGGCTTTGATGGTTTCTAGATTAAAGTACAGTTGGGTTGGATTTTTTTTTCCCCTTTATGGGTCATCTTGAGAATGCTCATTTTAGTCAAATTAACTCAGCTATTTGCAGGTTTTAAATGTGAAGCAAAATAAAACTGTTTTCACTAAATTGGGAACTTGTGAGATGAACTTCATAAATAATAAACTTATTTCACTCCATTTCAGTGAAAGTTTTTAAATAGCTAACACTGAATGATCTTCTGTCAGCTGGAGAGCTTCATTTCAAACCATTTGCAACAAATCCAGAAGAAAAAAAAGCAAAAAACACCCCACTTTGTATTGAGATGAATTTATGAACCCCCCCGCCCCGACTTATGTTCATTCTGTTTATTTTTTATTTATATCACAGTACTGACTTGATGTCTCAACCACGACTGGGGCCCCATTCTGCTTCACAAGGTACTGGAAAAGGAGTTTCCATCCCCCTGCACAGCTTAGTTTACAGTCCGACCTGTCAAAACAGAGAAGTTTGGGAATGGGAATAGTAGAAAAACAGCAATATGGCAGGCCCATTCACAGGTTAGAAGCCGGGAATAAAACCTGTATTTCTCAGTGCAATCTGTATTCAATCACGATGCTTCTCAGTGTTCCTGATGCTGCCCAGTTATATGTCCCTCATCACTAGCAAAAAATTTGCTTTTCTTTTTAAAATACACTGTACAGAATAGATCACACACATACACGTGCTCACAAAACTGTTCTGGGCTGCTCCTGGAATAAAATAGCATGGTCCTTTCTGGCTTTTAGTGGAGCATTTCTAAAAGCTGTCATGGTAAGTATTAGGGAAGGAAGGAAAAAAACCCCCAAAAACAGGAAAGGCAGATTTCACACAATAACGCATGAACAGCAGTTGCATGTTATACCAGCATCTGCTCTAATTATGCTATGCGAGTGGTTCAACTGCATTTTGTGGTTGGCTGTGCTGAAAGCCTCCCATAAGTTGGGCTGGTGGAATTAAAGATTTATTGCTATTCAAAATCAACGGCTAAAATCAACATATATCTGTAGTTATTCATTCCAACTTGCATTGTCAGCCATAATTTTTCATCATTTTCATATTTTTTGCCAAAACAACAACATAAATTTAAAAGCTTTTTAACAATGTGACCACAGGAAAAAAATCCAAGAGCAAGATTTTATTTTACATACTACAAACACCCTAGCTCCCCAAAGCAGATTATTTTCAGGTGTATCACACTGAAATTATTTTTTAAACTTTGAAAGAAACACTCATAATTTTTTTTTCCATGAATATTAGCTAACTTCTTGTTTCCAGTTCTGATTTTTGAGCCAGCAAACAAAAATTCTTCATTGTATTCTCCTACTTGCCTGGAAAACCAAGATAGAGCAGGGAAGATTTTATTATTTTTATTTCAGATTTCTGCAAACATTTTGTTAATTGCTTTCTATTTGCCTAATCTTGCCTGATGTGAAAGCAATCAGATAAAGACCCTTTCTGTGACTGTTAGAATCACTGTTCTTGCAATTGCTCAGGTTGCTGGTAATGTCTTTGTAGAAGTAAAGCACATCCAGCTGTCTGAGGTGCTTGTAAAAAAACGGATTTGTCTTCTGTCCTCAACTTTTCGAAGTAAGCTGAGTACACACTCAAGATTCACATACATTTCAGAGCCAGATAGTTCTCATAACTCCTGGTTGTAAGTTCTGAAAATGATTGCTGCAGTTTCCTTCAATCACAAAAAGAAGGTTTTGTAAGTGTTTTGTTAATGATAATGCTGCTCACTTCTTGTGTGAGAGGAAAGACTGACCCCAGACCTTCATGACTGTTTTGCACTGTTGCAGAAAAAGAAGAAAAAACAAAGCTTTCATGAACTTTAAAAAATATTTGTAAAGGTGCCAAAGCCCCTTAATTGCTATGGAGAGGTCTTCTGGCTCTTCTGAAGTAAACCTTGCCACTGCTCTCCTCACCACCACGTCCGTGTTGCTCCGGGTCCGGTCAGGCAAACTCCCCTGCTGAAACCACTGCCGGGCAAACACAAGTCTTTTGCAGCAACACCTCTCTCAACACAAAAATCAAAGAGGAGATGATTTTGCCCTGCAGAAAATGATAGTAGAGAAGTTAGCAGAGTCTCTAGAGGTTACTGCAAAATCACCTGACCTGTGAATGAGACAAGAAACAACCGGAATATGCAACAGGCAAGAGCGCCCTTGAACTGGATCTCCAGCAGCCTGCTCGGTGCACACCACTGAATCAAGTAATAGAAACAGTTTCCCCAGCACAAGTTGAACCCTTTCAGAACACTGTTTATCAAAAAGCCCCAAACTGAGAGATTCAGCTGTAGCAATAGCTGACCTTACATACTTTCTACATTTACACCTTTACTGCAGGAAGCCCCTCCAATTCCGGACTGTCATCAACAGAGAAAACTAGATGGCCAAGTACTTCATAAGCTAGCTCTTTTTTGATTATTATTTGGAACAAATATGCAAATTACAGACTTGCAAGTAGAAGTAAATGTTCTCATACTGCAGAGCATGCACTAAAATATGTGCACGCGCCATCACAAGATTTGCTTCTTTACAAATATGGCTGAACTTGTTTCCATAATGGTTTGTGTTTGTTCTTTTCCCTCTTCACATTTAGCTGATGTAAATTGTAGGTTTCGTGTGCTCTGAAATGATGTTCACTTCATCAGCATTTCAGCACTATTTTATCTGTGTATAAAGATCCAGCATCTTCACCCCTAACACTCTTCTTCACATTTTTTACCTCAGATTCTTTATGCTTTGTGCAATGCTCTTCCAGTGACTTCCTTCTCTGACTCATCCCCGCGAACTAGCGCAGCAATTTTGTGTGCCACTCAAGCAGGTTCTGCACATGTCTGGTGTTGCATCACTCCCTGTTGGATGATTTAACAGCACAGCATTGCAACCAAGATCATCACGACAAGATTTTGAAAGAAAAGGACAAGTACGCAACCTTGCTTGCACTTACCATTTTTATCATCTCTTCAAGCTAAAGAAACGTATCTACCAATGTTTATCAATTTTAATAGAGCTCCACTCTGGCTACACTAAATAAAGGAAATACTGTCCTTGCTTTGTGAGTTAAAGAATAAACTAATTCTGATATGCTGTAATGGTTTCCAGGGACTGCCAGCTGTCTGGATAGACTTAAATTGGCCTGAACGACCTGCTGAGGATCAGCGAAGTGCAAAGTTGACCTGGCCACAATTGTGTTGAGTGCTTCTTGGCTAGAATTCAATACAAGACTATATGTCCTCTTAGTGCATGGGTCATATCCTAAAGACTGCTCCCATGATTGATACAGACATCTGTCAGCATATACTGCCTAAATGTCTGACAGGAAAAGTCAATACTCACAATCATGAAATCACACAGAAGTGACAAAGTGAGCAAAACGTATTTCTTATGCAAGGTGAGATTTCACACCTGTTAATCCTTCAGAACCATTTGCAGGGATTTTTCCAGGTGAAGCCATGAGTTTGATAAGATGAGTGAAGAAGACAATTTTCCACTGCCATTAGTGACAAAGCAGCTCTGTATCTATCTTGCTTGAAATTGGCCTCTGGAATTCTCTGATAAAAAGAAGAATGGAAAATTGGGAAATACTGATTAATGGTACCACAGAGTGAGTGGATTTTAGTTCCGTCTTCTTCTCCCCCTGCTATAAATTTATTAGTCAATTCAAACGCAGTATTTGCATTATATCTACATGCAAGGTGCCAGGCAATCAGAAACAGTTTAAGCTTCACATGGAGATGCTCATAAAATATGTCACTGGTGACCGGCTTTATTTCCTCTGGCCTCCAATCCAAAAGTTTCAACGTAAATGTCTCCTTCCACAGGGGGAAACAGAAGAGGCAAAACTGCAGAATGACAAGACAATCTTTCCACTTAGTAGGCAATAAACAATAATATACACTTCTATAAGATGAGATGGGGATCTGATTGCTTTGACGTAGATGGCAAAGGGAGGGCTGGAATTTTAAACCATGGACTTCGCTTTGTTGAAGGGAAGCAAATCTTGTGCCAATCCTGTGTTGGATAGTACTCAGAGGAAGCATCATGTGTGATTATTCGGACATGAAGTGACAGGTTAAACAGGCAGCTTTCCCCATTGGATGAAAAAGAAAAACTACATAATCTTGTAAATACCAGTACCAAGACTGCCCTACATAACGCTAAGTATGAAATACCTCACTCAGGTGCACCCAGCCACGGGTCTGCTTCACAAATAGATCTGTAGTCAGAGATGCCACAAGATGCTGTGTGAAGATGTTTAGTAAGGCAATACTCATGAAACCCCAGAGAAACAACCCCAGCATTCATTGCAGTGAATGCGCATTAAGGCATTTTCATTCTTTTTTTTTTGTCAGAGGAGAAAATGTGAGCAGGCAGCATAAGCAAAGGCGTGAGGGAGCACGGAGTACTCACGCTGCTGTGCATTATAGATACCAAAGTAAGAGAAGGTCAACCGACAGTTTGAGTTGCCAACACACTGACACCTCTTTGGGCAGAGGTGTATTAAAAGAACAAAAGCATTATGATATTTTGCAACTTTATCTTTAAAAAGAAACCCAATCAAACTAAGGAAATATCCCACCAGATAATCAAAAGGTTACTTGACAATAACTTCAATTCTCACTCTGGCACACTAGTCATTCCCAGTCCTCCAGGAATCTGCTGTATTGCTCTTTGGAGAGTTCTCAGAGTCCCAGCTCACCAATGGAAGGTGGTTAAGTTACACAAAAATCTCTGCAGTGTTGCTTAGGAGCCAATCTTTGGTGTCTATAATGAAAATCAACATCTGTGCATTCCAGAGACTTTGAACTTCAGGTGTTTCACACTTCCTGCTACTCAATTTATGGAAAATGCAAATGAAAGTAAAGCAGATAAATGTTCTTTAACAACAGGAGGGTTTTGTTGTGCTCGAAATCGCATTGTTCTGAAGGAGTGGATTAATTTAGCCACTACCCAGGATACCAAAGGTTATGCTTATAGTGGAGACAAAATAGAACCTGCGCATATTTTGATAAGGTTACATCATCAGGATAGTAACAATAAAACCAGCTTGCCGTTTCTGTGCAGACCAATTTTCAAGCAGGAGGTGTCTTGTTCTCCCCCTTAATAATGAATCAGGCTGACTGACATTTGAAATGGCAATAATTTCCCCAGGAGATGCAGCTGCAATCTTAGTATTTTCTGTTCTTGCTCTCAATCTGATTTCTCTTATCCACAGTATGAGGCAGCTGAGTATAATGCAGGAAACATTATCAGCAACAATGCTACAATTAATGCTGAAAGAAAATGAATATTTGTCTACAGAAGAATAGATTTTAGAATACCTAGGGGAACTACTGTACTTTGAAAATGAAGCCATTTTGTGTGTTTATTGAAATGCACTCATATTTCTGTGGTTATACTCTGACTAGTTAACCATATCAAGGTAATAAGTGCATCGGCAGTTTTTACTGTCCTGTATTAAAGCTGTTTACTGAATGCTAAGTGGTCTAGGTCTATTCAGAAAACAGTCTATTTTGGCTGTAATCCATCTATATGTTTCCACACCTCACTTACTCCATTATTAAATCCAAGAACTAGAAAGGTCATGGCAATTTCTCTCTGATTCAGAGCTGCAACTGCAGAGGACATCCCAACGTGGAAACGAGTCCTACAGCAGCAATACAGGACCGAATAATGGAAATAGAGTTTTGTGCTCTGTTATTGGTGGATGTGGAGGCGGACAGATATGGTGGTTTCCCATCTTTTCTATCTCAGGGTGCCTTTTTTTCCAGTATTTAAATGCCAGAAAGTCAAACAAGTGTCCCATTGAGCTCCCTGGTGAGATGGGATAAAGAAACAGAAGCTATCAGAACATCCAAGCCTGCAACCAGGCCCGAACTCAAAGGTGCTATTAATAGAGAGAAATAAGCAATTAGACTTCAAACAGCTCTGGACACAATAAGGCTTTAGAATAAGCTAATGCCCCCTTGACCATCTGCATATCATCAATCAGGTCGTCCAAGAAAAAGATCTATAAATAACCTATCCGACCAACTCTGAAAAGGCTTTTGATACAATCCTTCGTAAGTGCAAATGGTAGCATTCAGACTACCTTATTTGTGCGCACAAGAGTCATTTGTCCCTATAAATCAGCTCGTGGGTCAAAAACCTTTCATGCTTGCATTTGATTGCATCCACAGCACGGTACAAACAACAAATGAGTGAGCCAGTGCGATCCCTCACTGAGACCTGTGAGCACCAACAGAAGAGCAGAAGTCTTACCCCAGAAGATCCATGCTTCTGGCTGGACTGAAGTAACTTGCCCCACATAGGTCACATACAGTAGAGTCACATAGTTTCCTGACGATCCCCTTAATTTGCTGTATCAGGACATATAATTTAAATGATCCCAGACAAAAGGAAGGCTCTAGAGAGCAGCCTCTCAACTTTTGGAGCGTGGCTCTGAAGCACAATGATCATCCAAAATAATGACAATGCTGTGTGTGGTTTTAGTGAGTTCTTGTAATGATTCCTGTCATCCAAAGTAAAAGCTCAACCTAGATTCCTCAAATCCAGCCTAATATGAACACTGAGGTTCACCTCATCCCTTCTTCCCCAGCCCCACCGGACCAAGTCTCTCTGTGGTTATACTCCCCGAGCCTACAGGCTTGACTTCTCAATATGCTGGAGTTGTGGGTCCAGCACTGACAGCCTGAAAACTGCCCAGGACCCTGGAGTACAAGAGCATGAGCAAAATCCTCTTTGACATTCCTAAGGAGGTCTTTAATAATGTAGCCCTCAGGTTAAATAAATATCTTTGATCAACAGGGCACAGTTATTTATTATTCATTTACTTCAATGCAAGAAATATAGGTCATCCACTGAACCAGGCAATGTCACATTCGTTTTTAACTCATCTGGAGACAAGCCTTTATTTATTGGAAATGATCATAATCCCATTGGCTTCCACAGAGTTTCATGAGCTGAAGTCATCAGCTAATCCATAGCATAGTTACTAACTGATGATCCTTCTCAAGCAATTAAAGCTGTGTCCCTCAGATGATATATCGTTTGTTATAAAGAATTCAGAGTCTACATGGGGGATCAGTGACTGCCCAAAGTGTTATGTTTAGATACTGAAAATCTGAGAATATTTTCTTCATAACTAATTATTTCGACCTAAGTGTTTTTAGCAAAGCCTAAACACTTTCAATGGTTCTGGAATATTTATTTGTTTTCTGACATAACCACCATTTTGATTTTCAGTTGATTTCCGTGGATTTGTTCTGGTTCACCAGTGTAATCCACCTCTGGATCTGCCTCACAAAGTCAATTACGTTTTAGTGGACGGGCTGATACAGTTTTCTTTCTTATTTGCTGTAGGTTTCTCTTTTATGTTCATGAGCTAAAATAATAATGAAACTCTGCTTAATGCTTGTATCGTTTTCCAAAGACTACTTTTCACTGAAGTAAGTGTGGGGACAGATTTTTTTAATGAAATAATACTGTTTACTACCAAAAAATATTTAATCATAATTACATTAAGAAACATACATAAAAGCTAAGTAATAAAATAAAATGAGTTGGAGAACACAAAGGGAAAAAAAAAAAGACAGAAAGGATTAAGTAGAGTCATATAAGGAATAGATTCTATTTAATGAAAATTTCCACAGTGTTCAACATTTTTATTATGGTTAATAGCACTGTGCTTCATTTTTGTCTGCAGTAATTGTGTATCCTTAATGAATGGGCACTCTTATTTCCCCATTGAGCACTGACAGAAATTAATAAACCTAATTCTGTAGGTTTAAGTTTAATTCTAGTGAAATATATAAAGCAGTTACATTTTCACTTAGCTACTAACTGGAATAGAAATGGGTTTAAGCTTTTCAGCAGCTTAATAGGGAACAAATTGGGTTTTCTTTTATTTCTTTTTTTTTCCTCTCCTTCAGTACTTGGGTCTATTTTTGTTGCTGAGTGCAAGAAAGGACATGTCACGGCTGGTGAGGCTGAACCAAGCCTACAGTGAGAGTTGTTAATTTATTTTTTTTTAAGTACAATTACTAGACTTAGCCCTTTGTGCCAGCCTTGTTGTTAATGATTGGTAAAGGCCATCTCCTTGGCTTACACTTTGATAGAGATCGCATGCCATAGGAGACTTCAGACTGCCATCTAGAAAACGCAGCTATCATAGCGCTCTGGAGACAAGCTTGCAGGTTCATGCCTTGTCTGGTTATGCAAGGTAGTAAACACAGAAATAATCTGAAGCGGAGCAAGAATTGGGTGATAGTAGATATAATTATAAATGCCATCTTTCCTGAAAAAGAAACTGGGTGACCTGACCAAAATTAAAAAAAAAAAAAGGAGTCCCATCTCGACTGTTACGTGTTGGGTGCACATATATGCACCACATGAACAAAATCTATACATCTTCCCACCGCAGTACCGCAGCCATGAACCGAGCATATAACAGATGATACTTTCATACTGGTTATGAGATAGACTGCTTAGGCCTCATCATGTGAAACCTTTGCTAATCTCGGCAATAAGCCCTTTCTAGCAGAGGGTGGGTGTAACAGTTCAAAACTAGAACTGAAGTGAGGTTGCAGGAAGGTAGGTAACCCAAAACCACACCGTGGAACGTAAGGCAGAATCTGATCGCGAGACTCTGAGGTACAGCGTTCTGCCGCTGCTGAGACCTAGGCAGTGAAACTGATGTTGGTCTTGTTTCTTTTTGGATTAGCAGTTTTTAAGAGAGACTCCAGGTGCTGAAGGGAGCCATTTTAAGAGCCACCGCTGAGTGCCTGAAGGACTTGGCATGTTCGCTTTTGAAAGAACCAATATTGTGACCACAGGTGGGCAATAGTGAGACAATCACTTTCTAAAATACATCATTTTAAAAACAAGAATAGAAACATCAGTCTGGCATCATGACAAAAGTGCTCTTTGGGGAATAATTATATGGATTCTTCCTATCCTACAGTTTCATTTTAGAGTGGGCCAAATCCCCAGCTGGTTTAGATCAGCAGCTGATTTACTCCAGCTAAAGACCTGGCCTGGTATTTCATTTCTATTATTACCTTATCTTTTACAGTCCCCACTGTCCTAATTTATCATCTGTGTTAGAAATTGCAGGAGCACTGTAAGGGGGAACCATGAACAAAGGAGCAAAGACAGGGAAAACCTAAGATTAGAGCAGAGCCATGTCACAAGCTCTTCCGTACCCCCTCCACTCATTTTGCTAGATCATGGGACTGAAACATAGTTGAATCATCGGTAAAGACGTGGAGACAGAGGCGGCGGTGAGAAGGCAGTCAGAGGCAGAAATCAGACATGAGGAGGGTTTTGAAGACGTTGCAAGGAGAAGATGTAGGAGGGCAACAGGAGAGAAGACAAAGTTGTTGGTGGAAGAGGTTGGACAGCCGCAGAAAGGAGGTAAGCTGCTGCGGGGGGTCAGCCGTTCGGGGGACGCTGGAGGGCAAAGGCACAGGGAGGAGAGGTCAAACGGCTTCAAGCTTCACTGTTCGGCAACAAGAGCTGACATGAGGCGTGAGCTGGGCTAGTCTGGGAGCTGTTTTCTGCTTTCACTGTGGGTTTGACAAGCTGTACCTACCCAACCGGGAATCCAAATCAACACCAAGCAACCCTGGGTGAGCAAAGAAAACTACTGCAAAGAAAGTTAAAGAATAACTTACACGGCTTCCTCCTTCCCTTTAGACTATAGCACACAGAACTGGAATAGACTCCGAATTCAGGAGGAGTTGTTCCAGAGAGAAATTAAGTAATATGCTATTGCGTGTCTTCCCAAAAGTAGCCTTTTCCCATGCCCCCCTTCCCCAGGAAAGGGCAGCTGCAGCTGCAAAGCCTGCCCTGAGCTGGCTCTGCCAGTTTCTGTCTGTTCTGTAAGCCTCCAAGGTCTTTAAGTTAAATATTTTGTGAGAGATTAGCGTTGAAAAGAAACAAACACTTACTAAGCAGCAACAGGTAACACCCTTCAAGGCAACCCAGACTGATTTCTTAAAGCCATATGCCTTGTGCCTCGTTCGCCTCACGCAAATTAGCTCTGAGTAGCACAGCCTATAACTCACAGTATATCAGCTGTGCCGCGTATGGAAATGAGAGAAGTAAGGCAGGCATCTCTTCAGGGCTCTTTCTACGTAGCCACTTAGGGCTACCTGGTAGCACCGTTGGGTGAAATAATCTGCTCAGCACTGACTAGTTTAGGCCCTGGGCCCATGGAGGATGCTCCCGGTAAGATCCAAACCTCTGCGAATGGTATTGTAGCCGAGTGCTAAAGGGAAAACGTCAGGCGCTTAGCCACAGACTCCGCTCAAAGGATACGCTGCTCAGTCTGTAGGGAAGTGTCCTCATAATGAAAGAGCTGAGTAACAAGAAGAATTGGTAACAACAACTTTCTCATGAAAACCATGTAGAAGAAAATTTACCCTTCCCAACCAGTACCTGCCCAGCGTCTGCTGTCTAGAGAAAAACACTTTAGGTTTTAGGCATCATTTTTTTCAGATGTTTTCACACCATGAGGATTTAATTATTTTTCCCTGATCAGCTAAATACCTATTTGGTTAATGACAAATAGCTAACAGCTTCACTATAATAATCCATATATGAAAGTTGAGGTTACATCTTTCACTTAGTCAGAGAAATGCATTTTCCCGCCCCGGTTCCCATCACTGCTCCCATTAGTAGCAGACTAATAAAGATGCCCTGCAGCACCAGCCACCCTGTTAAGTAACAGGGTTGAATTTCCACCCATTTTTTCTAATGGAAGACTAGCAGGCATACACCTCTGCTGTTTACCTACTTTACAGGTGTCCCAGAGGACATACAAATGTTTAATTTGGAGAGCATATGCACCTAAGTTGTTATTATAAACTGCAGTTTCATACTTACTTAAATTTCGTTTTTTACTTAAATGTATCATCTTTTATGCTTGCCTTTTAAAAACAGAAATCTAACGTGCCATGTTCTACTTAGAGCGATGAAGGAACAGCACAGGTGCAACGGAGACTGGATCTACCAGCTGAAATTCAAGTTCGTGCACTGTGATTGATTTGCCATCACTGACAGGACCTAACAAAGAAAACACTGGCTCCTGTTCCAGAATTGCACCTACTAAAGATCTATGCAATTATACAAAATTAATATCTCTTCATTTCTTTGGACAAAACTGCTGTTTCCCCAAGGCTGTATTTCAGTCCATGTCCTACACATTTCCCAGGCAATGGAATATTGTCATGCAAATCTGACAGGCATACTCCTTGGTGTGCCACATATAAAATCTGCCCCTACATGTTGAAGATCAAATTCCACCACCTAATATACAATTTTAGCCCTTCTGATTACACCAACACCCAATACCCCCAGGAGATGCAGCTCTCCCACAGCCATAAGGCTCTCTCAAGCAGGATCTACCTCCTCCAAACACAGCTGGGGGAATGGTGCATCACCTCCTTCCCTCCTCAGTTTTTAAATCAACTTTAATCGCAGCAAAACTCGCAGGCACTTGTGCCAGCGGTGCTGTGAAGCTGTAGAGGATCATGTTCCAGAGTCAACTACACGCAGCATTGGTGCTACAAGGAAAATAGAAAGGCACCTGAGTATGAGCAGAAGCAATGTCTGACTCCAAGTGCTAATACCTGGTAATTACAGAGGGAGGGTCAGAAGAAATCCAGAAAGGTACAAAGAGGAGGAGGAGGGGGGGAAAAAGAGAGAAATGAGAAAAGAATACCATCTCAATACGAAGTCATTACAGAGAATTAGTCCATTAGGATAACGGCTGTGCATTATGGAAAAGCTGAGCTCATTTGTTATTTCTGGGGCTCTTGGAGCATATCTCTGCAGCTGAAGGAATGGCTCATCCTCCACTGCAGCATGTCCTTTGGCCAAGTCAGAAAGAGCTAACTCTGACTTCAGCTTGAGCCTTATCCAGCACTCTTTACACAAAAGAAGTGTAATTAAGGTACATGGCTCTGAGAGCAGCAGGATTAACATGGGTTATGCTGGTTGAGCACTGAGAGGTGAACGAAGTATTTGACCTGTTTTCCTCCCCCATGTATGCTACAAGCCATAAACTGTGTAAGCTGCAAGTACCATGGGATCCAGACTTTGGAATCCTAGATGATTATGTTTATTCTCTTTTTGGACCTTTTGGTTTTGTTTTTTTTTTTTCACTGAATCTAAATAGAAATTGATGTTTAACTCCAGGAGCACTCGAGGACATGACATGAAGGCTATAGTCTGCTACTGTTCCCAGAACAACATATTTCAAGGAGGGAACAAAATAATCAATGAGGCAGCATGACATGAGACAGTCTGGAGGCCCCACACTTGGTTTAGTGTTATGACAACAATAATTAGCCAGGATTAATCATCATAATGGTTTTTAAAATTTAACTTGAAAGTGGAAACCAGTTAGGTCAGGAATTTTGCCACCAGAATTTTGGCTCCAGTGCAGTCCACAGTGATCGCAGCTAAAAGCCTCAACTCTTTTATTAATCTTCAATGGTTTAAATAAAATGACTTGGTGGGACACCAGTGATTCATAAGAGATCAGTATCCCTACAGCCCATATATATTTTTCACAATGGCATTTTCCGCAGAAGTCACCAACTGGCACGGAAACTAAGTCTTGCCTTCACCCATACCAGCAAACTCACTTCAAAACAGGCCTTGGCAAATAAGTCCTCAGCTGTACTAATCCTGATTAAGAGAGAAGACTCTGAAAATTCTCGTATCTGATAACTTGACTTTCATGGTGCGAGATCAATGGGAGCCTTACTTGTCCTCAATGAATGTAGGATCATGCAGTTAATAAATAAAACTTAACTTGATAAAGGCCCATTTGGCAACAATCCATTTTACTGTAATCAAAATTGCTCAAAAGCTTAAAATGTCATTCATGAAACTAAAGATCCATATGGAAAGGTATATCTCAGAGCGAGAAATGCATACAGCTTCATCCTGATCCCAACATGGTTCAGTAAACTGAATCTAGTAAAAAAATTCCTAGAAAATGCATCATGCTTATCTCTCAGGTAGGACTTGGTCACCATAGAAGCTGGACACGTCCTCTTCGCATTTCTACTGGGATAAGTCAGGAGTAACATAACTGAAGCAAAGGTTATGTACAACTGATTTAGGCAAGATCACAATCAGGCTCACCAAAGATTTGCTTAACTGATGGTCGAAGGGCAACTGTTAAAGTGACGGATCGATAGCAACTTTTACGTCTAGGGGAAATTACCAGTTTAGACGAGTGCGAACCAGAATCCAAATACAAGGTACATTTTTGGCTATTAATATACCCATACAACCAAGATCTTAATATAAAAAGGAATTAAAATGCTAAACATTTCCCATTTGTTTTCATGGCTTCATGGAGGTTAGATGAAGACATCACTTGATTTTATTACAGAAGCACGCGTGCCGTTCGAGTGTCCAGCATCACATTCAGTACACACTATTCCCCTGTCAGGACAGATTGCTGAAGCCTAGTCCTCATGGATACGGGATATGGAAGTGCCGTGTTGCTCAACAGCTAGAAATGGCTTTTCCAGTTATGCTTCCCGAGCTAACCTTTTAATCACGGTGTACAACAGCCACAGGCCAAACCAGAAGCCATTTTTAATGCCATCACCTGAGTACAAACGATTATGAAAGAAAGCCAGACCATTCTACCAGCTCTTATGTCAGAGACTGCAGACCAGAAAGACAACAAATGCAATATGAAAAAATAGCAAAAATGAGGGTTACTTTTATCTTCAAACAGACAGGCCACAAATGACGGTGTTGAACAATCCCTTGCCCAGTGATCTGAATAAGGAACAACCTCAATAAGGGCTGAGGATCTCAAGTCCCTAAATGTCAATTTTAAGTTACTGAGGCAATGCTTCAAATTTTATTCTATTTCCAATATTTAGCTTGGTTTCAGCCAGTAAAACCAAATGTTGAAAAAGGTTCTGCTTTTTCCTATCCCTTACCTATTGATATAAATCTGTAAAAAGAAATTTTAAAAAGAATCAAATAACTGACTGTTCATGTAATAGATTAATTCATCAGGGAAAATTTAGGTTTCCCAACCTAAGAAACGAAAGTACCCCTCTCACATTCACACGAGCAAACAGCAAAGTGACAGCTGAGATTTGTTCCTGTGAATCTTCATAACTGAAGCTGCAGCCGGCTGCGTTGCCAACAAAGTCCAGGTGTAGACCATATGAGCTGACAAAACCAGGATTCTTAGGAGCACAATCCCATTTCTATGTGCACAATACGTCCATGCCAAGGTGCACTGGAGCATCTGGAATTCACCACTCTGTTCTGGAGTGGTTTTTAATTAATGTCTGAGAGATTGATGCTGCCAGGTAGCTACCACTAAGCTGCTCTCATGAGTTCTAGAGGATTTGTATGCCATTGAAATGCACGGGCGTGCAGCACCAGCGACTCATTTAAGAGGCTTTAGTGATAAAAGCAAGGTTGGCCAGCTGCACATTATAAGAGGTACATAATTGGACAGGATCTCCAGTCAACGATTTGGAAGATCCTTTCGTTTGTATAGTTCAGGGAGTATCTGGGACAGAGGATACTGCAATGGGCTGAGTGGCAGCATGTGGATCACTGACGTCTACGGGACCGGATCAACACCGCACAACCGCCTAAGTCGCCCTCGGCCTCAGCTATTAGAGGCTGTTTCCTGAAATGGGAGCATCCTATTTCTTCACTTGTTGACACCATGAAATTAGGCATGAGGTTTGGAGCTAAGCAGCAAACGCCTGCTTTCAAGTGGGCCATTGGTTTCTGCATCACCCAGTGCAAAACTGGGTCAGACATATGAACACACATGACTAGCTGAATTTTTGTCAGGAGGCTAAAGCATTTCACCAGTTGAGGCCGTGGAATATCCAAAAGAGATACCTAATTTTTATTTCACTACAATGGGTGTTTCCTTCACTCCACAAGGAGTTATACACACAGCGTTTGGGTCAACTAACCAACAGTTTCTCTCTAAGGATTAAACTTTCCTGCTTCCTACAGTTACAGCCTTTGGTTTAATTCTGTTTCCCTGGTTGTTATCTTTGTGCAGCCCTTGCTTTTCCCCATTCCACCCTGATACAACTTCTTATGCACAAATTCCCGCTGACACAGCCTCACTGCTCCTCCACAGGGCAGCTCCATTTGCCCAAGCGATAAGGAACGATGACAGTGCGTCCTGCTACTTCTCTGGGTCTCACCAACGTCCTGCTGTTCGCCCTGTCGCTTGTACTCTTCAGTGTCTGGAAGAGCATTTGACTTTTCTTTCCTTCCCTCCAGGTCGGTACATCACACCAGGCAGCTGGGATGGCAAAGGTCTGCCTTACTCTGAACAGTCTCCGGGGACTTCGCCCCCCCCGGGACTCTATCCAGAGCTGTATTTTCACTATTTCATGTTCCAGAGCAGCACAGCTAAATGAGCTGATGTTAGATTGAAAGTCACGGGGGCATACGAATGGCTGCACAAGACCAAAGGTCCCTGTGACGCTGTACCCCAGGTGCAGCAGTGGCCCCCGGGGCACCCAGAAGGAGCCCAGGGAAGGCAACTGCTGATACCTCCACAGGGCCTTCTCCACCCTCTGCCTTCCTGGCCTGGAAGTGGTGACTTCATATTTAATAATAATTCCCGGTAGACTTTTCATCCTTGACCATCTCCAACTACTGCACGAATGCAGAAGATGTTGCTCCTATTCGTACAGCGGAGAATAAACCGGGACCATCACAAGAGCGTGTGAACATAAACCTCTCGTGGGATCACAAGCAGCTGGTGTAAGGGCATCCCTTCAGCACAAAACAAGCGACCTCTCTTTTATTCACCACAATCTCATTTTATTCCCTGACACCAAGTCTGCATTTTATTAAAGCAGAAGAAACATCTAAGCCTTCTCTGAGGACTACTCCATATAAGAAGGAAAGCTATGGGGTTTTATTTTAACTCTTATTTGAACAACAGTCTTTCAGGTATAAACACAGCTGTCTGTGCTAACACTGAAAGTCACTTATGTTAGATTAAACAAATAGTCAAGATCAACGCACTACTAGGTGCACTTCAAGCCTGAGCAAGTAATCTCTTATTTAAATGAATCACTGGGTCATTTTAATCAGTTAAGTGGCTTAGCACAGGAATGCCTGCCGTTCCTTTTGGTTTCAGGAGCTTCTCTACCTGCACTCATCGTGACCAAAATAATCCCTCCGCTCCACCCAGCTATTAGGCCCTAATTCATCAAAATCCCTGAACCAGAAAGTGAACTTGCAGCGGGTGAGAAGCCCCCTTAAAACTGAAGGATGACTCATGGTCTTAAACCTGTGCGGCTGGCTTTGTACCCTTGGTCATTGATAGGCAATTTTAATGAGGCAGATGAAAGTTATTCAAAGCATTGAATAATACTCAATAAATGATGGCTGATATATTACACTGGCACTCCCCTAATAAAAAAACTAGAACAAATGTATTTGGAGCACCATGGGCTTATTAATTCACTGGCTGCTACTTTATCTTACCATGGGATAAGCTGGAGCAGAGGTGTAAGGAGTAATCTCAGCTTCTGTTATTAAACTGTCTAGAAGTGGAAATGTCCCAGAGGAGGGCACTTCATTCCCCACGCACATTATGTGGCACGTGTTCAAGGCCTCTCTATCTTTGTTCACAAACAAGATGTTCGCACAACTGTGAAGATTTGGCCTCTTCCTCATTCAGGTCATTTTATTTGCATGTCCCTCAAACTTGTAAAGGTCTTTGCTCCATCTGGGAAAAGTTGTGGAGAAAGGGACAAAAAGGAGCTCCAGAATGAAAGCCACCAGGTAAGGGAGGAAACAAAAGAAACGTGAGGACGCCAGGAATAGCAAGGCATGGCAGGAAACAGCAAGAGGTTGTGCCCTTCTCTCCTATGGAGAGTTTCGTGAAGGTTTTTATTTTGTCCCTCATCTTTAGTCCTGAAAGAGCAAAGAACTCATTCACCCTAGGACATAACGCTATCGAAAATATAATTGATAGAGCTTGGAAAGATGTGAATTGCAATAATAGATACACATTTGAGAGCTGCTTTTGGGGATGGAAGGTCATAAGGACCCTTAAGGTACTTGAGTTTTAAAAATATCTAAAATTTCCCTTCCTCAACCCTTAGCTAAGGTTTCCACAACCACTAGCCTCAGTGATGACAGAGGATTCAAGGTGCACAAAGGTATTCTCAGGGGGATGAATCTCTGCAGGAGCATGGCCATTGATATCTGAGACAACAGAAAAGGTTCTAGAAATAGATTTTTTGGAACCAGTCTATTTTCAATGCAAAAAATGCTTAAAGGAGGAAAAGTACAACAGAATGAAGTGAGATTTCTGTCAATTCTAACAAAGGTCCAAGAGATGTTTCTGATTTCCTGCATGGCTTCAGTCAGGACACTTCCCTCACCCCGTTTCCCACCATTAAAACCAAGGGAAAGGCATAACACAAGGGTGATGAATTCTTCAGTCATTAGCACTGGTTAGGTCTGAAATTTTTCCTTTTCAGGAAGAAGTGAGCTGTGGAAAAGCTTAAAAAGAAGGTTATATTTTAATCACATTTTAAAAAAGAAAAAGGCAGGCGGGCTATCTATTCAGTGGGAATCCAACAAAAAACCAATTGTCTTACAAGGGCAATTGAAAATCAAAGTGAATGAGTATTTATAGCAACTGAACTGTTTAAAACAACAAACTGAAACTGCAGCACCAACTACTTCACAAAGTCATATTCTTGAAGAAGGGGAAAAAAAAGATCAAAGATCTGCAGGCAGCCAGCTCTGCATACAAGTGGCTTTATCAGCTCTTGGTTGTGTTAAAGAGTCAGGCATCCTGAAAGAGAAAACATTTAATGAGGTGATGAACAACACTTTCTTAGCCTTAATTATAAGGATAGGACTAAGCAACAATAATTGCAGGATAAATTATTGTCAAGAGATATTTCCAAACAACAACAAAAAACCCATGTCATTATCAAACAATTATTTTAAGTCTCATTTACATATAAAAAAGAATAAATGGAATAGTCCTCTTTTTCTTTTCCACTTGTGGGGGTGGTGGAAATTTTCAGGGTGGTGCATGGGAATTAGATGCACTACACCCAATATTGCTAATGACAGATTAATTCTCTGCAGATCACTCTGGGAATTGTACATTTGTATCCAAGGGCAGAATTCAACCCAAGAAAAACTCAAATCTCTGTGATGTGCCCCCAAAGAATCATGTGTATTTAATAATAGGAACAGAAGACCAACTTCCTTGCAAAGTATCATTCGAACTAAATGGCAGAAAAGTTCCATTTAGGACAGAGAGAATTAAGCTTTAGGTGTAGAAAAGTAGATGTGCACATAAGCTACTCAGACCTTATCAGATGAGCCTTTTAAAAGCTCACATGAAAGAAATGAGACCTATACAGTAGCCTTGAGTCAAATAGGCTTTCAGGAGCCAACAAGTGTATGTCATACGAATGGAGACAAAATGAGATCATGGCAATTGCTCTCGGGCATTTATCTCAACACTGCTTTGTGCCTACAGATCCCAAGCAGTGGAAGACCAGGAGGTTTCTGGCATTAGGAGTGGTGCAGAGCCAGGTCGTCTACTTTCCCACATTAGCAAATGGAGCAAAGTAGCAGGCAGGTTTTCAAAACGGTTCTTGCTTAGCTATTAAAATACACAGTCACATTTTCAAAAGACCTCAGAAGAATACTAGTTGCCATTGGTTTCTGAACTTTTTTTTTTAATCCAGCTGCTTAAATTTGCCATTACCAACTGGTGATTCTAGGTGGCTAAACCAGAGACTTGATGAAAAGATGGATTTTTTCAGAAGTCAGGGGGATTTATCTCCCTGAAAATATGGTCCCTTAAAATTGTTTTTAGTTATCCCTCCAAAAATTGATTGTACCAAAGAACTGGTTGCTTTGGAAAAATGTAATCTTTCTCTCATGTATATGTACATAAGAGAAATTAAATATATACAGTGGTTGTGAATGCAGTACCTACAAGGAAACCAAATAAAATAAAGTTATAGTATTTGAATATCTTTCCTGTGTGCAGGTATTTTGGCAAGTAACTTACTCACAAACAGTGATGATCAGTTATGCTTAGAACAGATCAACATATTATCATATGAATATACACAATAAGAAATCCCATTTCTTTCACATAAAAGAGTTAAATAAAGCTGGGTACCACCAACGCTTTTTCTTTAGTTTCATCCAGACAATAGGGGCAGTGATAAGTATTATTGTTCAAGGAAAGCTTACTTATTTTTTCCTTTTTTCAAAACTCTGATAAATTTGTCGAACTACTTGAAACATCCAACACATTTTTCCAGAAAACAGGAACTCATCAATGTCTTTACTCTTGCTACCATAAAATTATGACAGCAAAAGAGTAATTTGGGCAACATAGGCTCTATTTCATGCCTGTTTTATCAGATTCTATACCTACAAAACCTGATTTTCAAACAGGATAAAGACAAACACATTTTAGACATTTCACCCATTAGCTTACAAAATGCAAAATCCATTGCATAAATTAGACAAGTAGTTTTCAGCTTGTATTTCAGAGATATTTTGAAGTCCACAGGCTAATCCAAAGGAATCCGCACAGAAATTTGGCAAGGTTAGTATTCAATAGGCTTGCATTTGCTGTATTTAAGTCTATCAGATCTACAAGAAAGGCTCCATTAATTTAAAAACCTTCCCAGCCACATGGTCCCAGCTCACAGCACACATAAATGAGTGTATAAGGTGCAAACAATTGAGAAAAAAGTCCTGAGATTATATAAATGCATATAGAGCTATAAGGTAAGAAGACACAGGCAGTTTAATCAAAAGTTCAGTAATTTCCAAGATTCTGGCCAAATCAGTGGGATATGATTCAGACCCTAGATACTAACTACTTAAGACTGGGATTATTTTAGTGACAAGGACAGAATAAAAATGTGTTTCTTTCTACTACTTTGCTTACTGACATGAGACAGCACACTAGCTGCTTCATTTCTGCCCTTATTGTGCTTATTGTAAATTAAAGCCTTGGCTCGCAAAATACAGAGAAAAGCACAGTTCTTATTTCAAAAGCTCCCTCTAGCTTTTCCTAAGTGTTTGTTACCAGAATTTTCCTGATGATCTGCTAGAAAAAGCAGCTTAGAGTCAAAGGTGGTCTCATCAGTCTTAGAGAAACACAAGCACATATTGTATAACCAATTTCAAGTAGGTTTTTAATTTGTAAAAGCCACACAGTTAAGACGACGTTAAAAACCCACCCCCTTCTTTTGATTCAAGATCAAAGAGATTTTTAGAAAAGTGACATAACCCTTACATGTCCCAGAAAACCACATTTGCCACAATTAACCAGCTTCAGTCTCCAAGCCTCATACACACAGAGGAGCTGGAACAGCGCGTTCGGAGCAGCGAGGTTTTATTGCATTGTGGGCACGTTTGGAATAAACAAGCACAGGTCAAGCTCCCCACGGCTTCGTTCCAGCCTACGACAACCAGGGCAGATGGTCAAAGGGAGCCTGCAATGACCGATCTGGGATTGCATCACCAAGTCTTCAAGGCAGTGTAAATGAGCATAGCTCTACTGAACTCGCTGTGGTCTCATTGATTCACACCAGCAAGAATTCGACCCATCAATTCCAAACACGGTGGAGGCCAGTGACACTGCACAGGTGAAGCACTCAGATGCACGTGATACAGATGCTTCTTTTCATCCAGGGACAAACTAAAAATCTGGTGACTGCCCTGAGGTCTGAGACAGTAGAGCAGAAATAAATACAAGAAAATGACTGCGATTCTATAGAAAGAGAAATTAAGGAGGTAGGAAGTTAGAAGCTAGAATCTACATGCAAGCTACCCAAGCATACTTTCAGCCAGAAGGCTGCATCAGAAATTCTGCATACAATGTCTTCCAATAGAACTTGATCTAAGACAGTTGAACAAGGTACCTGGTTTCAGAGATGCCTAAGGTCTACTCAGTCTTTACCACAAAACTGTTACAGGAGAAAGAGATGCCACCACATGTATTCCAGCAAGGTGAAATGAGAAACCCATCAGATATACAGCACGTAAGTAATGTAAACAGATGAAGATGATAAGTAATCTTCCACGAACATGGATAACTCCTACGAGAGAAAGGTGATGCTTTAAAATTACCTTCAGTTGAAAAAACCAGTTTGCAGTGGATTATCACAGCTGTGTTTAAAACGCAAAGGATGGCTTTAGCTGCAATGGCAGCATGTCAGCAGAACATAGGAAGACGCTGCAAGCACGGAAGACGTGCGTAATAAGAATGCACATCTAACATTGCCCATAGCTTCTGGGGCAAATCAGGACAACGGTCACATTCACTGCTCTCAGGTACCCAGGCTGAATCCCAGCACGTACGGCACACAGGGAGAGCACGCACATGAGTATGTATCTCAGGGATCAGTCCTGACGGTGCCAGTGCGAACTGGGTAGGAGCCTCACTCCTCCTGATAATTCCCTTTTATCTTCAGCAATAGAGAACATGCTTTTAAAGCATGAACGCCAAAGTCCAATTCCACTTTTATGGGCATATGAATAGGAAAGGTTATGGCTACTTAGAAAGCATATACATAATCTTCTATACTATCCCTCTGTTCCTGCAGCACATACATTCCTTACTATAGATACTAGATCAAATAAAGACACATGAATTCCAGCAGGTAATACTGCCCACTCAACCACCACTCGGGGAGTGGACTAGAAACACAGATACCTTTAGGCGTAAATGGAAATGAGGAGGAATTTCAGTCATTTTGCAGATCATCATCACAGGAACTGTGGCCCACATCTTGTGAAATGCTGATATAGATGAGTAGCAAATAATGCACAATCTTGTATATTCTTTTTATATATTTTAACCTCATCCTATCTTTATGCACATTTTCAGAGATCTAAGATTCCCCAGCTTTAAAGTACTCTGTGTGCTATAGGAAGCGATAAAAAGACTCATTATAAGTTTAAAAACTGAGAATTTCATGGGAGAGTTAAAATTGTCACTAAGGGCACACCAGAAAGAATTACTGATTTTTCAGACTGCTCTAACATCAAAGGATTAAATAAGAAAACCGAAGTCTTTTATAAACTCAAGCAAACATACAGACAATGTCAAAGCTATTTGGTCACAAATTGGAGCCATCATTTTCACTTTGAAGGCTTGCACAAGAAGCTATTCTGCACTGGAACTGCCACAAAAATTGAAGGGAGAAAATGAATGGGACAAGGGAAATATGGACTTACGGTTCTGAAACAGTGTAAAGTGCTATGTAGAAGCAATATTTATATGAGACACCAGAATGCTAAAGACTTTACTATTGCCCATCATTGACTGTGATATATGGGCTGCAGTCGTCATACATAGAGAAGGACAAACCTGAATTGGATTGTCCTCTGCAGAACGAAACTGTTTGTCCCTTACAGGAAACTATAGCTTCTCCTCAACGCTGGAGTGATCTCAAACTCCTCTTTGCCCAGCGTTCCTGTGTCTGGCTATTCACGGACGCAGGACAGGGTCCATCACCCAACAGAGCTGGTAACGAAGCACAAATTATGAAAACACCAAGTCCATACTCTGCAATACGCAGAGAACTGAAACCAAACTGAGCAGTGGGCCAACAATCAAAGCAGATGAGACAGCCTCAGTTTTTCTTGACTTTGTAAATTGTTCTCATTAGAGATTTGTATAAAGACCACCTGCTAGTCCAAATTCAGTGGGCTGACTTGGAAAGAAAGCTCTGAGACATCTAGCTGGGACAAATTCAGACCTTCAGCTTCTGCAAGATGACCTGTATCAGCAACCTCCACCCATATCTCTCAGTCTTCACTGTATTCATAGCATATTACATGGTTTTGCCCCAGTACGTTACACTTAGTATTGCAATTATTCACAATAACTCATAACCATGAAGACAGCAAAAGCTCTGAGAGAAGTGAGGAGATGGAAGAGGACACTCCTTCTCTGAGTTCAACAGAACTGACAAACATCAGCCATTAGGAGTGCCACGGAACGGGCCATTAGCAGGTGTAAGTAGCCATGAATCTTTGCCACCTGCACCAAACTCAGCATCAAACCCATCTGTACACACACACAAATATCCACCAAATTCTTTCTGAACCAGAGAAAGCAGTGGGTCCATTTAACTGATTATATTCCCCAGAAGTCTCCCAGCATCGGCCTTTTAATGTATTCCTCTGTAAAAACATTTGTTGCATGTATATATTTCCATTTTCCTTGAGAATTCAAAAGAGTTGGTGGTGTTAACTTAGAATATTGCTAGTTAATTGTTGGCGAGAAAAGACAAATTATGAGCAGGGGAACTGTTCTGGGAGGATTTAGTGTATTTGAATAATTTAGACCCCTGCCGTTAACGTGACAGGATTGTTTTTCTCTTGCAGTAGCCTGCTGCTACAAGAATTAAAACTGTCGTGGCAGGCTACAGCTTGGGCTAGGCCTTAGTAATGAGCTTTATCAGTCAATAAATGATTTTATGCAGCAAATTAAACTGTAAATTTGGTTTAGGTGGTAAATATTTAGAGAATAAAGATATCCAGCTAATGAGGAGGGACTGGGTGGGGAAAAAATGTAATGCAAATGTCAATCCTTTAAATCTTTGGGAGACTAAAGCTTTGCAGAAAGTTTACTGCTACTGTCTTCTTTTTTTTGCTTACCTTTTTTTTTTGCCTTTGTAAACAGCAAGGGAACACTATCTCAACTGTATTTACAGATGCCAGAGAAGGACGGAAAGCCTTTTGCAGGGTATTGTGCGAGCCACAATTCCACGCGCTCACTTGGCTCTCAGACCAAAGCATCAAATGGCCTCACGCTGAAAGCACTCGTTCAGAGAGACATCGCATCTGTTGGCCCCGCAACGGACAAGCACAGCAAGTTTGATAAGAGGTGAGTTCCCAAGGGCAAGTGGGACGCTTACAGCTTGCTCCTGGCTCTAGTCCTACCTCTAAACACAGCTTACATGAAAAGATCTGTTTGGTCCTCAACTTGTAGCAAGAGAGAGCAGCAGCACTCAGTAGAGGCAACTGGTTTAAAACATCCCCCTTTCAAACAGGAGACGACTGCTGACAAGATGACCTTTCAGCTCTGGAGCTTACTTCTCCCTATGGCTCACCCAAATCCCGCACTGCTCTGTGGCCCACCCTTGAGGGCAAGTACATGGAAAGGGATTCTGAGAATATCAATCGATCAAGAAGAGGAATACGGTTTTAGAAGGCACGTCTGGATTAATATGGATGAAAGGGCCCCGAACAAGTAAGTTGCATTTGTTCAGAGGTCAGGTGATTAGCAATACGCTGCTTCACAAGCAGACAAGGAAACAGTCTACCAAAAAGCTGGTTTCCAAGATGAGTCCTTGACTTCCAGCTATGCTCCAAGGACTATTCTTTCTCCAGGGAAGATCTGGAAAACTTATTTAATCTTGGCAAGGGCATTTATTACCAAGATGAAAATTTTGTATGTAAATTCTTTACTGTGGCCAAAAAGTCAGCTTTCAGAGGAAAAAAGTATGTGAAAAAATGTCAGCTAGCTCCATAAAGAATTGCTGGAACTCATGCTAAAGCTAGGAGTGCTAACCTTGCTGTCCTTTATCAGTTTCTAACAGTAGTAACAATTTTTTTGTGATTTCTGCTGGATCTGTTATTCTATACTTTCTGACAATGAAAATATATGCAGCCCCTGATAGAATCCGTGAAACAATGGCTTTATTTATGCCTTCCAGGTGACACTGCCAGATGGTAAAATCTCACGCAACCAAAGCCAGCAGTGCCTGTACACTGTGTAGGGCTAACACAGAGCCTACTCCAAGATGGGGAAACCATCTCCTTTCGTGAGAATCACAAGACAACCAAGCATCGATGCCAGAAACACCACTTGGGGCTGGTTTCAGGCTCAGACACAGTGCAGTTCACAGTGACAACACGCAGAGAAACCCACAACTATCGCAGAGACCCCAGGCGTGTCCCTGCACTGAGGGAGCTCCTTGCTGGTGCTCAGGTCAAGGTTAGCTTTGACATTTTAGAAACCAGTTGATAAGGCACAGAGCAAAGGTTTTTCCACCGAAGCAGTCGACTGCACAAGGCTTTAAAGCAAAATTTGAAAAGGACACAGTTACATATTGAAAGGAAATTGAGCCACAGAATATCCTAGTAAAACTCGGTCGGACCCACACATTGTAGGCTCCAAACAATATGCTATTAAGTGCAATAAATCCAAACAGCACCCTGGAGATTTGTTTGGAAGATCAGAATATATATTGTGGATATAATATGGAAGGCTGTTTTTAACATGAAATCTATTCAATTGCAAGCTGTTGATGTTAACCGTTTCTTGAAAGACCCAATATACTAATGCAGTTTATTTACATGGCAGAGAATGAAACTTCATGTATCACCTTCTCCATGCCTTTCTTTGATTAGATTGCCTCAGTTTAATTACTAAATTCTGTTAAAGGACTTTCCGCACAGATGTAATTTCATGCAGGTGTTACCTGGTATAATGAAACCAGATGTTTCCATCGGAATAGGCCTCCCTCATTTGAGACGTATGTGCTGCCATAGCCTGATTTGTATATCCAGCAGTTCAAACTGGAAAAAAAAAGTGGTTGGGGTGTTAAGCAAGATCAGATTTTGAATACAGAATGGGTACTGCCACCTGTTGTCTCCTGTTACATACAAAAGTCTTCCATTTGTACATAACTTTACTTTTAAATATCTTCCCCTATTGTTCCTATTTCGATTAATCCAGCAGGCTGGCCTCTTTTGCAGACCATTTAGGAGCTTGATGTACAGAGGCATGGACTTATACATGGAAAAGCCAAGGCTGTTCTTCAGTGAGCACAATCTTTTTATTGACATTTTATCCTCACGTACATTACACAATCTGTGAAGCTTTCTAACCAGTTTCTACAATGGACCAGAAAGTTCTTGGCTGGTTACGGAATGAAACAAAACATATTTATTGAGGTACATCAGTAGCAATTAAAAAAAACCCCAAAACTCAAAACTCTCTTGTTTTCAAATAACTTTGAATAGCTTTTGAATATCCACAGGTTTCTACAGGGAACCTAGTAGGAAGTTCCTACTCCAGACAGTTTTAGAGTTGATATTATGGCATAAATTAGGGAGAGAACTCAGTAGTCACAAGGATGTTCAAGAGAATTACATGGTCAGATCTGTCACTTATTAGCTCATAGATTTGGGGCATGCAGTTTTTACTTTTCCTGTTATAGAAAACAGTAAATTATATTAAGCTGGCCACTGTTTAAAATATAAGAGAAGTAAATACTCCCTGCATGAGAAGTTTCATGGAAATGTATGTCTTGCATTCGGTTCCTCACAAGTTTCCTTAGTAACACAGCCGCCTCATTTTCCATCACTCACGTGATCATTAGTGCCGTTTACTTTTATTTTCGTTATTGTAAAATCATGACTGGCCAATGACTGACCCAAAGGTTTAAAGTGACAGAAAGAAGCGCCATTGAGCAGCAACACAGAGAGAAGAATCAAGCCCATATCACGCCTAAGCTGATAGCAATTCTGGAGTAGTTTCTGTGACGCCCAAATTTTGAATTGCTTTTCTGATTAACCCAGTTCATCAAACACATCAATGGTCAGAGAGGTTGTTATGCATCAGCCGGCACCATCCGACACCGGGGGAAAAATCCTCACCATCACACAGAGGGTAAAACCAGGGGAATTTGCACAGAAAGTGTTTGCCAGTTCCAAATTGCCACAAAAGGGTTGTGATGAAATGTTTGCATTTCAACCCAAAAGGAGCAAACCCAGCCCCAGCTGGCAGGGTAAGCGGCTCCAGTTGGCAGTTCAGAACCTCTTCACATTTCTCCCCATTGTTCTGTCAAGCCCTGATGCTGCACAGACGACACCAACCCAACCCCGGGACTCAAACTCATGGGACTGCAAAGCTCCGAACAATGAAGAACGAAGGGCCTATGGGCATTAACAGAAAGTTCACAAATAACAGCTAACAAGCAGTGGCACAAAAGACTTGCCAACCAGACAGCTCAAAACAACCAAGACACTCATTCTTTGGGTTAGCTCTTTTAATATTAAAAACAAACAAATAGAGAAGATCAATATATTCATAAATTACGCTGCCCTCTCCTCCTCTTCCATCTGTATTCTCACACTAAGCTTTCATTCTTTTGGAAAGTACACGTGCATTTTATTAGGCACATGAACAAGAGTTTGCAAGGTGGGGTCTTGAACTGTAGGATGACACCCAGCAAAAACAGAGATTGCCCAAGCACGCACAAGTGCACGCGTGCGCATGCACACACAAAGACATTTTATATTAGCAAATCTCCGTCTTTACAACTGCCTTCTTGAACGAATCCATTTTTATTTTGTGTTGTTTTCAGGTTTATTTAGGGGGGTGAGGAAAGGGAAAATATAGGCTAGTCAACTAAACTACTGTCTGCCCTCATTATTTCAATTCAGGGACTGACAGTACAAGACTTAATATTACAATAAAGCAAAACTGGTGTCAGCAAAAAAAAAAGTTTCGATGACACACTGATATGGAACACTATGATACACTGGTAAAAACTATGTGAAAACCAGAAACACATAAGACTGCAATTTAATCTTTTTATTTGAAATATAAATATTGTTACTATCAAGCTTGACAGTATAGAAAATGTGTGCCCTGCAGCCTTCTGACAAAACAAAATTTATATTTAAAACTTCCTGAAATAATGCCTTTCATATGTGGAGTTTTGTCACATTGCAGCGGCTCTGAGCCTACCTTATGGTCCTGCACCTTTAATTATTTTATGCCTAGAAGACACATTTTAAATAGAAGAGGCGGGTTACAAGAGTTTTGACAGCTGTGGATGATTAAAATACTGACAACATGCACTATATAAAATTCCCTGAGGTTTTAGCTGGGTACTCACACAAAAGTTAGCGATTAGATTCCCTCCCCCCTGCCAAATCCCACCAGCATGAAATGTTCGTACCACTGGCCTGTTACCCCCTCCTCTTTAGGCAATGCAAACCTTTTTCTTTTCTTTTTTTTTTTTTTTTAATATCTCAAGGCCACATACTTGAAAATTGGTCAACAAATTTGATTTAGTAATCTGTTCCCATTTAACAAAAATGCAGCCAGGTTTCATGACCAGCTGTTCTGTATCATTGCATGAATGGAGGGATGGGAAACCGTTTAAAACGTATGAATGGTTTTAGGTTTTGTTTTCACTCACCCCCCCTTTACAAGAGTGTTACAGCTTGTGCTAATTTTCTGACCTCTTGACCCACATGTTTGGGTTGTGCAAAATATTATATTATGAGAGAAAAAGAGTGCTCCCCAGTTCAGAAAAACACTGAAGTACATTCTTAACCTTAACTCTGCTAGCTGCCTTCTGACTTCGTACACTTGAGCGAGGGACATATTTATGTACTTTGGTTAAACTGGGACTCTACCCTTCAAGTTCTTCAAATTAAAAGCTGCATATGAAATAACATTAATTACGCTGACTTTGAGCTGTGGCTACGACTATGTCAGTCTGTCCCTCCCTTTATTACACTACTGGCTAAGGAGTCAAGGAAATCCTAGAAGCAGCAAATCACCTCCAAAAATATATGAGCAATTGCAGAGTCAGACTATCTGGATGTGGGTCATGAGTTATTGTCTATTTTTATTATCTTTAATTCATTTTAATTTGTTTAGACACTTCAAAATGCAAGAGAAGACAAAGGAGGAAATCTTGTCACCCAAAGAGCAGACATATCATTTGGATATTCCTTTCAACCCCAGAAGAGAGGTTTGTGAAAAGGCAAAGATGGATTTGGGATAAACCAGTTTCCACACTGATGGTGGGAAAGCACATCCTCCTTCAGTCTCATGAGGCTCCCTGGCAGAGGTGAAGTTTAAGGATGGATGGGAAGGAACAAACTCAGTGCTCTAAATAAAGCAGAAATAATCCAGAGATACTTGCAAGCCAGGAAGCAAGAGCAACATCAAGGCTGATGTCACGGAAAATGCAGAAAGACACCCCCAAGTGCCATACAATATCAGGGGGAGTGGGTACAAAATCTCATCAATTCAACTCAAACACTTCTATTTCTGCTAAATCTTTCTAAGCAGCTATTCCACCAAAATCAATAAATTTTGTGACACCAAACATGCTACCTATTTGCCAAGTGGCAACCGAAGAAACATGGTGGAACTTAGACTCTTAATTTGTGTAATAGGACACACACATTTATTTTCTCTGGATGCAATAACCACTTCCCTGTTGACTTCCACTCCCGAATACTACCAGCTACAGTGACATCTCAGTGAATCCAGGGGAGGGGTGAGCAGGAGCACCCACCCCGTAATCTAGGTGTATCAACAGCTGTTGATACCACTGTATGAAGAAATGTGTGTTTTGCCATTCAGGGATTCTCTAACAGGAGAGTTGCGTACGCTTTTTGTTTCTTCGAGAGCAGCAGAAAGCGACTTTGCCGTACAGAAGGCTACGGGAGTTGTTCGGTTTTCAAGCGCCCGCTCTCCCACAAGGCACACAGTATACTCGTAACTATGTAATCTTTTCTTTTTGTTGATGATTATGTATATAATTTTGATTGTAGAACTGTGTAGGCTGTGTAGATTTAATAACTCTGATATTAACAAAGACAGGGAAAGGACAAGGTTCTCCTTACAGTGCAGTGTAAGTTGAAGCAGAAGTAAAATTGCAGAAACAGGAGCCAAAAATAGTTGAAGTATTTGATTAAAGAAGTACAAGGACATAGTAAAAATTTATCAAGTGCTCCTATTATGTTTGGCCAAGTTACAAACGACTCCTTTTAATCTTCAATATTTGTAAACAGAATGTTGGATATCTTTTTTTCTATCAGAAATAAGGAAAGACTTTTCCCTCCTTGAAAAATCAGAAATCCACCAGTTATATACTGCAGGAATGAGCCACAACAATAGAATTTCATACAACAACACTTCCTAGGAAAACATTACTTACAGCAAAGTATTTGGGAAATGATGCCCATAAACAAGTGTCTTCAGCCATGTGCCTTGAGGATTTCAAAGTGCATCAGACAAGCAAATTCGACCTTCTTCCTTCCTGCTCTTTGCCCACATTAAAAAAAAAAAAAATTAGTCTGAAGACAACTTATCTAAAAAGTGAAAAATATGTAGGTTATTGGAGTGGCAGTGCCCACTGAAATCATCCAGGGTTTTTAACCTTCAAGCCAGTGAGAAATAAGCCAAGGGTTCAGTGACAAGGAACTAGTTGTGCAAAAGACAGGCATCTATGCACCCTAATTATGTTGTCTACAGTGTGCTGGAAAAGCTGAAAGCGGGGAAGATGGGTGCTCCTCCAGCCCTTTTCCACCGCTCAGTCATCCCTGTGAAACCAGCAGCATCTGCTCATTTCCCGATGGTCATCAGAAGACCAGTAACCTCGACAATCGCTGCCCTTCAGCTCGCCAGCACCTACTCGCAAGCTGAATTCCTCAGGGGCTCAGGGACCGTTTGCAAGAAGTGCCCGAGACTATCAGAAATCTAGGAGCCTGTCTTTTTAAAAAAAAAAAAAAAATCAGGGAATATTTAAAGCATCCCCATCACCCCACCCTTGGGAAAATGAGTTATTAAAAATGCTGGAATGCAATCTGTGTCAAAGGAGACATTACATCAGTCGCTCGTCCGCCTGCTTTTTGTTGTTGTTCAAGTTCTCAGTAAAGCAAAAGAATGAAATACATAACCTGTGTCCTTGTCTTCAAACCTTCATTGTTATATATAGGATATTGCTGAGTATTTTATGGCTACTGCTGTTTCCTCAATAGAAACTACCCGATACAGATGTTCAAGAACTGGTCTGTAAAACGCAGTGCCTATTAGAGCAGTTAAGCCACACAACTCAGCTCTTTCTAGCTTCCCAGTTCGTTCCATATATCATACTGTATATTATTGGTTGAATCATCACTTTCCAACTGATTTTGGATTTTCACAATGCACAGCTTCTAATGCACATGCTGATCTGTTCAGGGACTGTCTCTCATCTTTCTTCGCACAAGTAGTTACAGCTTAGTATTTTTGTATCCAATTATGAAGAAAGATGAGAATGAAATGGGAAATAAAAAAGTGACAGGTAAAATTACAGAACAAAATAGTATTGTACGCCTGCTTGATGCTAATTGGTTTTCTTAACTGTTTAAAATCTGTGGCATAGCGTAAAATAACCCAACGGGAGTGGTCTGCCAGCCATTTTAGACACGTTTCTAGTCAATTTAATTTACTTAGTGGCAGCTCTAATACATTTTGGCTGCTGAGGATCTCAACAGACACACCAAGGATGACCTTTATGGCACACAAAAAAGGGGGGATAAAAGAGGAAACAAATGCTTTTATTAAAGAAAATGTGAGATGTTTTGGATTAGGTGAGGTTTCCTTTTTTTTAGCTTACAGAAGTGGCAATATTTAACTGTTTAAGTAAATGAGCTAAAAGTTCAGCACTTCTGAGCCCCACCATTACAACTAATTTATACTTCCTTTCATGTGCTTCTGCTTATTGTTATTGATAGAACTTTTAAAGTCAACTCAGCTGAGACTGCAGACAGGTCGCTGCCGATGAGCAAGTGGAAATGAGAACCGCCAAGTGACAGCACACCAAAGTAATACCCTGCAGCTGAGTAATTCCTCAGTACTTGTTCTCTGGGTATGATTCTGAGAATACCTGAAGACTCATCGAGAGTGATCAAGAACTGTTAAAATCTCTGTGCACCAAAAATTATGATACTAAAGTCATTCTGCTGTTGGTAGCGGGGAGGTGGCGGCAGGGTTGTCTGCAGTGCCTCTATCCGTCTGTCCGAAAGACAGTGTGTGCTTTACAGCTCTAGTATCCTAAATTTGAGTAGATACATCATTTCCATACGCCTGTTGGCTTTCAATGAAAACTGAGCTTAGAGACCAGCCTCTGTTGCTTTTGTATTTCTCTTTATCAGTACTAAAAGTGACGGAAGGTAAGGAGGCAGGGGAAGAAAGAGAATAAACTTTTATGTGACCTTAGACACATAACCAGATTTTCAGTTTGGGCTTCAGAAGCAAGGTGGGTAATAATCTTAACACTGGCATTTTCTCTGGAGAATGATGTTATGAAATAATAGGCATAAAACCAATAATAACTATCACCTTCTTTGGAACTTTGTGAAACTCACCTCATTCAAATTTGAAAGCACGCTGAGATCCAGACAGCCAAGTGCTGTAGAATAGCAAGGTACATTTAAAATTGAGCACTTTGAGCTTAATTTATGTTCCCAACTGCAGCTTTTGGGATCCTGTACATTAGCTGTATATACATTTTTACATATTTCTAAGAAAAATGGTCCTCAGAAGATGATGAATAGCATGCCTTACCAGAAAATATATAACAGGTTCTAAAAATGGTACATTTTTAAATTGGTATAGATATTTATACTTGCTCTGATCCTCTGAGATGTATATTGAAATTTGTAATATAAACAGCAAAGGGCATTCCAAGACAAGCAAATTAAAATGAATTCTGCATCATTCTCTCCTGTCCTATTATTATAAGTTCTCAGGAGGCCTACAAAAATTTGTATGTGAACTAAAAACTCTATGTGAGTCTAGTAAAAGTTACTTTAAAAAACCCTAATCTTTTATTAGAAGACAATGTAACTGATGTTTAAACTAAGAAGTTAGGGCTATTATTACAGTATATAAACAGAGTCTGTGATAGACTATCACTAGAGTGCTACGTCTTTATAACATTTTACATTGCGTTTTCCTATATGTATTAAAATGTATATATCACCATCAATTCACGATAAAAGAACTTTTTTTTTTAGAGAGTAATATCATCCCCATCTCTAAGAAAGAGCTATTTATCACCATCTGATAAAACCTCCGTTCATTCACAGTCTCTTGGCAGTAGCTTTTACTCTTTCCTCTTGGGTCGCTCTTCACAGGTAATAACATAGGCCTGGATAGGACCTCCCCAGCCTTTGAATCGTTAGTAGTGCCAGACCCCCCTTAACATCTGTCTACCCTGTTCTGGAAACCCTCTGATGAAGTCTGCATCATTACTCAATTCCCCTTGTGGTTAGAAAGTTTTCCTCCCAGTCACCCTAATGCATCTTGGCTGAAAATTAAATTGGTTTCTTTTGAATTCCCTCAAGTGGAGAGAGAACAATAAGCACCAGCCTTTGCGTAACTTTCTCATATTGGAAAGACTATCACGATGATTTCTCTGTAGGTTTATCAGTTCCCACAACTTTTCTTCATAGGTCGTGTTCTATAAATCTCAGATTTTCCTGTCACACTCCACTCAATTTAATATGCCTTCTTGATATGTAAAATATGGTGCCCAATGCAGTTCTTCAGCTGTGCACTCTCTACTGGAATTTTCTTTCCTAATTTTTCACAAGGACATTATGTGAGACAAAAACAAAAGCTGAAATCAGGATAATGCAGCACCATCTTCCCCCTTTCCCCAGCCTAGTTATTCTTTCAGAGAAAGAAATCAGATGGATTTGCTGAGAGCAAATCACTTCAATCTTATGCTATCTTTTACAACCTTCTTACCATCTGAATAGTTAGAATGAAAATTTTTTTAAGAGTTGTTCCAGTGTATTTCCAGGAATAGCTATTGGGCTGACTGGTTTGTGAATTCCTGATCTCTTCTTTTTCTCCTTTTAAAAAGGTAGGTACAACATTTACACTTCTCCCATGCTTTGGGGCTTCCCTCATCCTCTAAAATTCTCAGAATATCATTTAGCATTTGCTGAATAAAAATCCATGCTGCTATTTCATTTCTAATAGATTGATGGACTCATTCTAAGACCATCCTAAAGAACTAAACAGATAAAAATTCAATTTGAATATACAGAAGCAGCCCAACTTCAACCTCCAAGCCAATCTATAGGTGACGTTTCCCATTACAGGTAAAGCAGTGCCCCACATACTTGGTCATATACATCTCTGCTTCCTGGCTCTGCCCATCCAAGTAAGGAATGAGCAAATTCATGGACTTAGACCGTCAGAAAAATAAGTATGGGGGGGAAAAAGAGTTTTCTACAGAAGCCAGAGTGTGCAGCTTCAAGGGATTGGAGAGGCCAGTGATACCAAGGGATGGAGAAGCAGAGCCACCCCTTCCAGCAGCTGCTGGTTATTAGATTGGTTCTCCCATAAAGTGATACCTCACCAAAGAAATGCAAGCAACACACCATCAAATCCTGACTTATTAGCGACAAAAAAGGAAGATTTCCAAGCCAAGGAATACCAGCAGAGTCCAGATCTCCAAAAGCTTTGACTTTCGGGTTTTAGGCTCATTACTCATCAGTGATCCAAGACACTTTCTTCTAGCGAACAGGTCTCTTCCACCGGTTTCCCAGCCTGGCTGCTCCAAGAGTGCACAGCATTTCATTCACACTATCATTTGATTACTGCAAATAAATATCACTTATAAATAACGTCATAAACACTCAAAAACTGGTATGTATGATAACTCTTCAGAGTCCTCAAAGTTTTAAGCACACTGATCCAAGCAACAATTTACAAGCTATGGACCACTCCTGAGGTGGAGTGCAGAGACTACAAGAAAAAATAATGCAAATGCCATTTTCTGAGTTGCAAGGGAATTACCCTTCTCTGCACTCCTCCTGCAGTCTCACCCGACTGGCAGTCCCCCACGGGCACCACGGTAAGGACACTAAGGACGCACCTCGGTCAACACAGCTGTCCCTCCTTCGGTGGCCCAAGGAATAGGAGAGAGTACGGAGAACCAGAGCCAGGGATCTAGTCCCAGCCTTGCCACCACTTCCCCGCTGTGTTTCCAGCAATGGGCTAGAAACAGCACCGCAGTTACTCCTGTGCTTAAGGTTACGCACGCGAGTAAAGTGGTTGCAGGATGGGTTTCAGGTTTGTGCTTAGCTGAAGAGAAACTTTAATAGTGGAAGGCAGGCAACCTGAAACCTTTAGCAAGCATTAAATGCTCTTAATAAAGAACAGAAAGAAATTGCTGTCTTTGTGTGCTGCCCCATCTGAATATTTTTAACATACCATGGGAAAAAGAAGGCTTCATGAAGAGCTGATTCATGTGTTATGTCACTTGTGCACTAAATACTATGTTATCTTCTGAAATTATAGAAAGGAGGAGGATATTTTTAGTAATTGTTGGCTACTCAAGCCACTGAAAGAAAGTATGTTTCTCTGGGTACAACTAATTCTGTTTGTGGTTTCAGAGACCACTGCCAATATTTCAATAATATATACATTACGAACTGCTACAGCTGGCAAGGTGTATCCGTGTTGTCTATTCCAGGGAAGGATTTTGCTGCCTATTCAAAATGAATAGATTCAGAAGTGGAATCCAGCATGGAAAATGAAGGAAGGTCAGGGGAAGGGTAATATGTATGGAAGATTGAGCATTTTAGTGTGCTACTGGCTTCAGGGTCTGCACTCCCTAAAAATACCAGGTTTTGTGCACTGGAGTGCTGAGCAGACAGAGTAGAACTAAAGCATTTATTTGAACCTTCAGAAACAGACAGTTGCTTAGTATTCAGAAAAGAAAAGAAAAGAGAACTTTTACATTTTATGCCGCTGTAGAGCAGAAACACTTTATCCAAATAAGCAACCCAAAAAGGGCTTTTCAATCGACAAGAGCAAAGCTCTCTGAAACACGCCTTGGTGTTGGCACAGTGCAGCAGATGCAGCACCTCAGCCCCTCTCCCCACCGCAGGCAGAAAGCTGCAACTTTCCGAAACGTTTGTATGTTGGGGGACCGGGTGGAACAAGTGCACGGAGAGTTGTAAGCTGGATCTGAAGGATGGATCAAGTGCTCAGAGGGTTGTAAGATGGATCTCAAGGTTTGCGAGAGGTGGGGGGGAGGGTACTTGATACCGTTCAAGAATTGCCAGCCCTAATTAAGATGCAAATAAACAATGAAAGTTAACACTCCGTGGCTGAATTAATTTTTTGGAAATACATGAGAGTCAACGCACTGAAGGATGTCGGAGAACTATTCAGTGCGAACAGCTGCCTAGTTCAAATGTATAAATCCAACAGGACTGTAAAAAACTCTTATCCTCCTGTGATTGACCATTCACTGATCTAATGCTTGTGGTCTGAGTATATCCCACCTGTAAACAACATCATCTTTCCACGCTGGTAGTCAAATGTGTATGGTCAAAGACTGAATGGACATGAATGCTATACAACAGAACCTCTTTTCTACAGCTACAGAGCCATTTTGGTAGAAAAGAGGATGAAAATATAAAATGTTGTACATAAAGAAATATGGAAAACTGTCTTCATTGGCAACCAGAAGAAAGTCATTTTCAGAGCTTCCAATTTTCTATCTTTAAGCACTAAATTCAGGGGGTGGGAGGGCGCGGGGGAAGAAGCACAACAAAGTAAAACTCTAAAAATACCCTTGCAGAATGCAGCAAGGAAACCTATGCATTGGGTAGCAACAAGAATGAATTGAAGGACTTTGTTTCTTCATAGCACAATGCTTTGGGTCCTTGATACAAAACACACGAGCACTGATACACTACTTCCCTGCTCTTCCACACCCTTCAGAAGGCTGAAGCCTCCCACAGGAACGTTTTCAGCATGACAATGACATAAAAAAAAAAAAACTATTTACATATTTCCTCAACAGCTCTTCCAAAGAGTTCCTATTAATATCAGTTAATTACACGTGGAATATAATCTGTATTTCCTAATACCAACTAAGAATTGATTTATGTCCTGGTTAATTCAACGACCAAACTTGTATTCGCTTTAGTTGGAACATATTGGACCTTTGACTCCTCAGACTTATTTTCATGTGCCTGGGAGCAAAATTCCAGTTATATATCTATATTCACTCCGCAGCTACTGTTTCCATATCAGGCATAACTTTGCTCACATCAACAAACCTCCCTGAGCAAGAAATGAGCACCGCTCCAAGGTTCAAGGATATACTAGCAGGTCCTGCTCCCTGCTCTGTTTCTATGCACATTTTGTTTTCCTTCAGTATACAAAGTGACTTAGAGGAAGCTTCCAGTAGGGAAAAGTTGTAACTCATCTGAAAAGAATCTGTGCTTTAAGGAACAGACACCTTCTTACTGGATCTTAAATAGTATATCACATAATGCGATTATTCTATGTCTCCTGGTCATCACATGGTCTGGGGTAATCATAGCCAGTTTTTTAATACTGGGAATGTAAGGATCTCATGGAATTACAGACTACATAGAACTGTATTCTTCTCTCTGCATAATCTAACCTCTCATCAGAACAAGCAATTTTAAAAAATTATGATCCATTCTCCATTTCACATATATACACATAAAAATAAAATGCAATAAATGTGCTTTGGATGGTTGCTTACTGAAAACAGACCACACAATTACACGGTATGCTGTTTTAATTAGAATCTCTCTCTCTCAACAGGTCCTGTTTGAAATGTGTGACACTCCTCTGTACTCCATGGCTGAAGTTGAGTTATATTACAATCACATCTTCAGTCAAAGAACATTGCCATTTTTTCCTAGATCAGACACCTGTTATCAATTTGAATGGTATCTGATTGAATATTTGTGCAGGAAGGACAAGAATCAATTATTCATGAGTACTAAACAATAGACTGTATAAACACAGTTCATGAACCTGAATCCTTTACAACCTAGCTTATCTTCGATACATGTATAAGGGCAGTCACATCTTTTAAACAACTGACATATTTATGGCACGAAAAAGGTGGGGGATAAAAGAGGAAACAAATGTTTTTGTTAAAGAAAATGTGAGATGTTTTGGATTAGGTGGAGTTTCTTTCTTTTGCTTACAAAAGTGGTAATATTTAACTGTTTAGATAAATTTAACTAGACATCTCATGTGACAGCCGTTTCCCTGAGACTCCCAGCTCAGATTCTGCTGAACCAGGTCATTTGGGTAATTCAAATGAACACGAAAATATATGCAACTTTTGGATCCCTACCCAGGAGTCTTGTGTGAGTTTTGGACTCCTACCTGTGCTTGGCAATTTAACAGAAAAAAAACATTTTGAGGTTCTCCTGTCATTAGGTCTTCTCCTTTGCAGGAACCTGTGTTCTTTCCCTGGCAGCCTCTTCTCTTTTAGGTTTCCAGTACAATTCAATTAAGCTCTGCCAGCTCTGCAGTGCTGATCTGGTTGAATGCACGCCAGCAGAAATCCTGCACCTGAGCTTCGTAATACAAATGTGGCTGATGTCAGAAGGGGAAAAGCCTGATCCACAGTTTCAGGGAAAATGTAACCCTGACATCATGGTGGAACAATACAAAAGAGACCAGTAAATGATGTATTCTGTTAAAATACTTCCTCCCTCCAAACAGGGCTGTTAATGTTGCTGTCATGTTTAATACATTTTTATGTATACTCTTTTTATTTTCTTATGGCAATGGTTTAAATTTCAATACAAATGTTTAAAGCATGTGACATTCTGAAATTACAGTATCCATATTTAAAGTCCCAAGATTACAGCTTCTAACGGTGAGTGGTTGAACTATTGTGTAATACAATTTGATTTAAAATCAATCCTCCGATTGACTTTAAAAAGGCACCTAGTGCTGTTTATTTGTTTTTACGGAAAATAATACAGGCAATTAATTTCTTTCATACCTTAAGTGTCTGAGTTATGAAAGTCTATAATGTAACATGGCATGCTGGATGAATAACATCTGAGGTGATTTAGTTTAGAGCAAGTGATTGGCAGTTAGCGATTTTGATAAAAACTTGCTGCATGATATGCAACAGGCAGCTCAGCTGTACAGCCGATTCAGTGAAAACAAACTCAGAGTGAAAAAAATTTCTATCATGTTACATTTTATGCTGCGGAGTCAGAGAGAAGGAGGAGGACGTAATTCTTTCCTAGATCTAGTAGCTGCTGCTTTAAGAAAAGAAATGACAAGGTTATGGGTTCTCCCTCTGCCATGCATCTCCTTTATAAATTTTAGCATTAAATTATAAACAAAACATATGAGGACTCAGCTCAATGAGAAATATGTCTGGACTTTGGCACTGTATAGGTCTGCACAAATCCATACAAGCTGCTTAACATTGATTTTCTTTGGCGTCTTTTGCAGCCCTATGCGGGCTTTGCAATGCAGAAGGCAGACATGCCTTTTATTGTATCAGGCCCTTTGCCATTAATTACAGACATGCCTTTCCTTAATGACTGGGCACAACCGGCCTGTTGATCCCCTGGCTGGATCACCAGAGGAGGTAATCAACAGCACAGACCAGGACTGTCGACCATTTGCTATTCCTGGCCTGCCCGTTCTCCCCATCCTCTTTGCTCTCTTTGCCAACAAGAGGTTGAGGCCAGTACTCCGAGTGGCTGAGTTCTCCTTGCTCACCCCTCTTTCTGTACCAGTTTCTCCAAAGGAAAAATATCTCAACATACACCTCCACTCACTTTCAAGCAGAGGTCAGAGGGGAAAGCAAGACGAAAGACTCATCTTTCATACACCTAAAAGTGAAAAACTCCATGGCAAAGCCAATATTATCCTCTTGCTCAACATGGAGAGCTAACCAAACCTCCTGAGTCTGCAAAACTCAGTGGAAAAATTGAAAAAAAACAAATTTTGCCTGTGGTATTTTCACATCTTCACTCTGGCCCTGGCTAGAAAAGTAAATGGTCTTGGTGGTTAGTGCACGGGGCCAGGACTGAGGAGCCCTGGGCTTATTCATACCTCTGCTACTAACTCACTGCAGCAAACTGTTTAGACAAAATTCTTGAAAAGCATTCGCTAATTTTGGGAGCCAAATTTTTTGCGTAAACAAGTAGAGACATGTAGGCGCAGAGCACCTACCGCTTTTCATAAAGCCAGAGGGAGATTCTGGCACACACTGCACCACTGTCAACCATCCAGACCATGATCTGGACCTTCATTTAGGAAGACACAAAGCACTCTTCCATCTGAGTCAGAAAGCTGAGAGCTCCTCCTGTGCCCAACAGAGATTCTTCCAGAGATGCAGGACTCAGCATTTAATCATGACACCTAAAATTACTGGACACATGAGCTTGAGCACTCCCTGTTTCTCCCAATTACTAAATGGGCATTATATATGTGTCATAAGAGTCCTTTGACCTCCTATTTCGTGTGTCAGAAAACCTGGCAGTTTGTCAGGATGAGATCTGTTTCAGAATAGCAAAAAATTACTGTAACATTTTGATGAACCTTAGAAGAAGGTTTGCTTCAGGTCTGCGCATCTTGCAATAGACAAATATTTGTTGGAGGATCATTTTAATTTTTCCAGATTAGTTTACCCTGAGTAATACTCCCCTGTGTATAACGTATCTGTTGAATTGCTTTTCTTAATAAACCTTTCATATCAGTCGCATCCTGCTGGGTAGATTTTGCCACTTTAGCAAGAGCTACTGAAACATGTAGCTGATTAGGGAAAAAACAGGTTCATGTTAACTTCATGTTTTATTTATTTTTACTTAACTTTGACACATTTCCTGGAAGATCTATCAATAATAGCCAATCCCCATGATTGGTTCATCCAAATAATGACTGTTGAGCGTGTAAAACAAATTGGGCAAGACCCTGCCCTAAGAGCAGGAGGTAGAGCTCTCATCAAAATCAATTCTCTCTCAGATATAAAAGGTCACTGATAATTATGCGCATGTATCTAAGAATGAAATTTGCCTCATTGAGTGATATTACCTCTTCACTTGCAATAACATAAAGAAACAGTAAATAGAATTGACTGAGACATCCTCACTGCTGTTCTACCAGCTGAACGCCATGTTTCTGTCCACAATTCACTTTCTGCTGAATTGCCTGCATTCAGCATTTCAAAACCCAATGCGTTTTCTTTGCCCAGGGCAAATTATATACGGCATGTTTTTCCCCTCAACTGACTTTACAATTCTTGTGCTCCTAGAGAATTCTCGCCGAGATTTATTCAAATCGTGTGGGAATTTAGTTGTTAATCGAAGAAAAACATGGCGTTTCAATAAGGTCTAGATGTGAAGTCCTGAATCTCTTACTGCAGAGAAAGATTTCACGTTCAGGGGATCTGCCTCGTCTGTTAAGGTGCTAACAGATCCCGTATTGTCATGTCGCTGATCTTGATTGGAAAGCCCTCATCTCTAGGGGACACTACTACTTCTTTCCACCCTCTGAGCAAATCATTAAGGGGAAAAAAAAAAGCCAAATAGATGCTATTGCTCCATGAGCAGAACACAATCAATAATATTGTTACAATTCACTATTTGAGAGAAATATGTTTTAAAAAAAAAAGAAATGAGAAAACCAAATGAACCATGTCTTAAAATGCATGGTGAACATGTCCCTGGCCTTATGTCCTTTATGGAAATTGTGCTTATACAACAGATAACTCAGCAATGCAGTCAATAACTGGCAAACTTGATACTTCCAAAGGCACTAAGGGGGAATGTCAACCAACACTGATGAGCAGCTTTGAACCCTTGGCCTTTCAGATGCAGGCTGACAAGTTAACAGGCTTTTCTTCCTCTGTAAGAAAGAGGGTTTTCATAGCCTGTACTCCTACGAATAAAATGCAATCCAAAAGAGCTGGGCACATGCCACGTTTCTTAAAAGGGTAAGATTACCAGCCCCTCTTGATACACTGCGGGATGCTGATGTATGTTTGTACTCAGTGTGGTTTTTCCAGTGAAAAAAGGGAACAAAAAAATCCACAGAATCTCTTATACACGGGAAACTACACCCATTCGGCAGGGAAGCAAAATGGAGTCTACTTGAGTTAATTTTGCCTCATTTATTTATATTTAGCTCTGTAAGAATGGTCCAGCAGCTCCCATTCCATAGAAAAGGCTCAGCATTACCTTTTGAAATTAAAACGCTGCTGGATAACAACTCAAAGTGCTTTTTACATGTGGCTCTGAGGAGGGGAATCCCTTTATTAAACAGCAAGCAGAGGCAAACCAAAAAGGATTCTGTTAGGCAGCATGGTCAAAGAGATTAGAAGAAATCTACTGGTTAGTCAGGTGTGTTAATCAGGGGAAAGTCACATATTTACTCCTTCGGTCTGACAAACCCTGTTAGAATGTCACCACAGTGGAACACACCCACAGAAACGGGGATCTTAGGGTCAGCAGACACATAAAGACCACGTCAACCACGTCTGTGGCACTTGGCTACACTCATCTTCAGTCTACGTGCAGGATCCTCCGTCTATAAATCAGAACAACCACTTTAAAGCCCCTACAGAAACACCACTTCGTATTCTGGCTTCCACACTTCTTTGCATACTTTTAACTACTTTGAGAAATGGTCATTTTTCACTGCTTGAAAAGGAGAAAGGTGACCTAAAAAGCATCTAGGTAAGCTTAAGAAAAGGAACAATGCTCTTAACCCAGCTACAGATTCTACAGCTCTGGTTTCTCTCTTTTTCTTAGGTTATCCTACATTTCCATAGCTACAAATGTTATTTGTGGTCGGAAATTATCCCACCCGCTTTTTATCCCCATATCCCATAAGCACCTATTTGAATTTTAAATCTAATTCTAAGGTTTTGGTGATTTGTCGTTGTTGTTCATGAGTACAATATTTCCATCATGTTCAAAAAACTAAGTATTTTCAGTTTTTGGAAGTAACAAGGGCAAAAGCGTAGGCTATGTAATGTTGAGAAGTGGACTTCAGTGAAGCTTGCTATGGGATCCCACAGAATGTGTTCTTTAGCAACTCTGTTGTTTGTATTGAGATATCTGGTAAGGTCTTTTGGGAAAACATACCACATATCTCTTTAAGGTCCAACCAAAATATCATCTATCCTGCCCTCAGTACAACAGCCTTACTGAGATAAATAGTTCAGGGGAAAAAAAAATCTTCCACTGTAAATCATACTAACCAAACACTGCTGGGCCAAATTCTCTACCACTCCAGTGAGATGCTGTTTGTTCAACAGGGAGTCTGATTATTTGACAAAATTTAGGAGGTTAAAATTAAGACAACATAACTGTGGTCCTCTAAGAAATTATTCTGTTCTTATTTTCTTGCCTCTCTTTTTCTTGGCACCAGGGGACTTTGGGTCAGAGCTAAACAGCTTATGAACTCATTTCCTAAAATTTTCAGTCTCCCAAAAGCTTGCTTTCCTTGGATTATTTTTAATTCAGTCAATTTGTAACACATATTCAGCCTGTATCCTCCACAATATTTTATGATAAATCCCATTCAATTTCACATGTACGGTTGCAAGCTTTATTGCTTAACAAACACTTCATCTACTCTCCCATAATTTATATCTGAATGGGTTTATTATAGACATAGCATTTCATTCATTGTGCAGTTAATTCTGTAACATGCTGCCTGTTTTCTGTATGGCCGCTCTACCATTATGTGCTTTCAGTACAATTGAATTTTTCCTTGGGAGCCTTATAAAATGGTTTATGAATATGTAATACAAATTGTATTAACAAGGCAAATGTACTTTTTATTCCTTTTGTGAGCATTTCCAGTCAATGACTAGTAAGAGAACAAGCATGATAGCACGTCTCTCCCTCAATTCCTATTCACCAGGGCTACCCATGCAATATTATTTTTAAAAGGCTCATCACCTCAAAAACAAAGGTGTTTTAAAATCTTGGTTGATGCTGCAGTCAGCTCCATGGGAAGACAACCCAAGAAAGCTTTGCAACACTACTTCTCTCTTTGTAGGGACTTTTCACCTGCTGTTCAGGTAAAAGGATCTTTGGTAGATACTATTTTGAAAAGGCGTCATCTTTTATCACATTCATTTTAGGCATGCCTTGATTACCGTTATGTATTTGTTTTGCACTGACACCTAGAAACACCAGTCCTGTTGCATTACCTGCCTATATGCATATTGAAACAAAGAGGCAATCCTTGCCCTAGAGCTGCGATTGACCATACACATCCAGTGAGACAAGAAGTGGCTATGATCAAAGAATGGGAGTAAGAGAGGGTTTCAACATATATGACATATTCCATGTGTTCACCAACTGCTGGAGGGACTATGACATGCAAGGGGAGGTATAGATGGTGTTAAATGGTCACACAAATTTTTGAGGGAGCTCCTGGGATAACTGTCAATACATTCATATTCTTGAAAAATGAGAAGCAATGTGTTTCTTTACCTAAATTCGTTTGCTTCCATTTGATAGAAAGCAATTTGCACACTTAGAAATGAAGGTAGGTCCTTGGCCTCCGAGAACACAGAAAGCTTCTGAACAAAGGGAGGTAGAAGCTTATTTTACATCACAACCTCAAAGTTCACCACTATGCCCTTGCTAAACCTCACAGGGGGATTTGCTAATGCACTTTACCTGCTAACACACTTTCAAAATCTTCAGATCTGTCTCTAATTTGAGAATGTAAGTCCTATTAAAAACCCCATCCTTCCATTCACCATCTTGGCCAGCACACTTTCTAGAACAAAACTGTGTCCATTGCATTGGCTGATGACTAATGGCTTGCCATATGTTCTTACTTACAGCACAGGGGATTAATTCCTTAGTGACATGACGGGAAGGCTAGAGCCTTCAGTAGGAAATATTGTGGTACTGACAGAAAAAGGAGGAAATGGAAAAAGTCTGAATATATTTCTGCTCAACTGTACAGATTACTAGAAGGGACAGCGCAAAAAATTGCCGCTGGAATTCAGATTCTTTTGAAGTCTGCCCACAGGCTCAGTAACGTCTATACTATCTATACTGGGAGGCACGCAATATTTAGCAGGGTTGCTTTCCTCCCAGTATTCGATATAATAGAAATACAGCAAGGTAGATTATAAAGTAGGGTTTGGCTAGCTTCTGCTCTCAGATTGCCTGACATACACATGGAAGAAAATCCCCTGGTGTCATTCTAGATCCCTGGAGTTAGTCTGGATTTGCAGGGAAACCATTATGAATGAAGAGCAAGTAAAAGTATAAAAAGGGACTCTCACATTTCATGAAACTTATGTGCTTGTAGAGGCATTCCCATTTTAGGAGAGGAAAGAGTCCCGCTTTTAAAGAAGGGATCTTCTTATCTGCCTTCACTCCTTTTGCATATGCAAAGTGGGGTTCAGTAATGAAACACCCAAGTTGAGCATCTTGTGCTTTTCTACATTAGATTCATGGAAGGACTCAGAATTAGCAGCATGCATCACTGAGCCATACCCACTCCTTATTAAATTCCTCCAATGACAATTTTACTGGTGTTTTATATTAGTGTTAACAAAGGACCTGAATAAGATGTAAGTAAGAGATGTTATATTTTAAATAAAAGTCCAGGTAATGTGCCACTGGGGACCTTAGGATCAAATGAGCTTTTATATTTTTATGTAGAATGTAATCACTTTTTTCATTATTGTGGTTGCTACATTACTGTTATTAAAGAGTTTATTACCCTGTGGGGGATACTGCTCATTGGAATTACATGCTTGCAGACCAAAAGAGACAGTGTAGCTTCATCCCTTAATTCATGATACAGCCACAGGACAACAGAACGCCAGTACACTGGGACTGGCGTGACATGCTGGGTACCCAGTATAATCCTGCTGGTACCACGGGAAGCCAGAGCTAGATGCAATGGAAACTGGTCATCTGGTTTGCAGACCTTTAGTACATGCTGAGTTTCTAGCAGGCTTTAGGGAAACTGGGCAAAATTCAACATGTAAGGAGAGGGCAAATGGGTCAAAAAAGGCAAGATATTACAAGAAATGGAAAATCACCTAACAGGCCACTTACCACTTTCCAAACTTTGGAAAGCCTTAGAACTTCTTCCTAAACTGTTATATAGCTACCATTTATTATCAAGTTGATCTTTAGCCCTCTCAACCTTGGCAGCATTATGCTTTCATGGGAATTATTTTTTAACAGAGTAGTCAATTTATTAGAAGACCCACTCAAGCCCCACTTGAGAAGGAAAGGGGTCAATACCTTCTTCCCACTGATTTGTATTTCAGCAAGCACTACGGTGAACATCACACAGAAAAGGGGTGCCAGCTCCTGGGACAATCCTACTGGCTCCTTGCCCATTAAATACCTCTTCTTCTACCTCAGCTCCAGCCTGCACTCGTGAGGACTGTCATTTAGGAGCGAGGTTCGAGTCTCTATGCCTCCCACAGTTTCCCAGGCTAATCATATAGTTAAATGTATACATCCAAGAAAGCAAACATTGTTACTGAAGTTTCCTCCTTGGGACTCCTGTGATGGGTGGTGCTATTCTTTGGCGTTTTGCTTCTTTTCAAAGGGAAAAATATCTATATGATATGTTAACACTGGAATGCAAACATCTAAAGACAAATCTAATAAATGTGTCCATATCATTACCGGTTGCTTCACTGAGACAAGGAAGGAATCTCTTCAAGGAAGCTGAACAGAAACGTATTATCACAGCATCTTAAGAAATGCAAGTGATCCTTATTGCCCAAAAACCTTATAGAAGGTGACAGAATAAAAAGGTCTCTCTCATCCTCTCAACACTAGAAACATCACCTTGCTTCATTTTCCATGACAAGCTGTCAAATAAATACCAATCCTGAGTATAGGAGGAAATGACTCATCAGTTCCACGTACAGTGGCTGCTTCTGTTTCCACGTCATGATGGTAGCAGTGGTTATGAGCATACAAAATCCATAAATATCAGTATAACATGGGAAAACCAGATATCCTGGAACATACACACTCATGTGGGTATTATCCATGGTATCTGCTGTTACCATTTACCAAATCTGTCTTTCAAAAAGTTGATATTAGATTTCATGTCAAGGAGAAATGATACCCAGGCTGGGATCACCCACACTACCATGAAGTATTTGTTGTCTATGGCAGAGTAACAGGGGTTAAATTGCTATTTGCCCTTTCAGTCAAACACATCTGAGACCTGAAGACCTGCCACAGTTGTCAGCGTAGGGATGACTGCTTAGGTGAGGGGACCCAAGCAGTACAAAGGTGCTTGCTCCTAGCAGATGTATCACTGTAGCATCTCACTGAACACTAGGTTGAGAGTCCTGATAGTCTTGTCTTGAGAGGTGCTCACCCTCCTCCACTGTCAATTACTAAGCACCTTCCCCTCCACCAGTTATTATTCAATACTCTTGCAGATATTCTGGATTACACAGAATGCTATGTCATAGAATAGAATTATAGAATCATTAAGGTTGGAAAAGACTAAGATCATCGAGTCCAACCATCAACCCAACACCACCATGCCCACTAAACCATGTCCCTAAGGGCCACACCTACATGTCTTTTAAATACTTCCAGGGATGGTGACTCCACCACTTCCCTGGGCAGCCTGTTCCAAGGCCTGACCACTCTTTCAGTAAAGAAATTTTTCCTAATGTCCAGTCTAAACCTCCCTTGGTGCAACTTGAGGCCATTTCCTCTTGTCCTATCGCTGTTACTTGGCAGAAGAGACCAACACCCACCTCGCTACAACCTCCTTTCAGGTAGTTGTACAACGCGATGAGGTCTCCCCTGAACCTCCTCTTCTCCAGGCTAAACAGTCCCAGTTCCCTCAGCTGCTCCTCATAAGACTTGATCTCCACATCAACAGTGGGGCAAGGGTTTTTGCAGGAGAAAAGGGCTGCCTGGTGCCCTCAGAATGGCCACACCGGCATGAACCAAGGCATCTTCCAGTAAGTTGGAGTACCATCAGCAGCAATATAAAATCAGCTATTACTGTGCTTTAACCACACACCCCATTTTGCCCCTAAGGCAAGGCCAGGCTAGAAGCAAGCAGTTTCCTAACTCTCCTGAGTTAAGGAGATTTACGCTCACCCTTACTGCACGTGCACAAAATGAACTCAGCCTTTACACAGCCCCACAAGTGGGAGGCACTCCCCTGTCCTTGTACACCCATTCACACATCACACATCATGCAGCTCATAAACCATGTCACACATTAATGGGATCCAAATAATGCAGAATCTACAAAGTAGTAACATCTGTACTTAGACTATTTAGCTTCAGTCACAAGGATTAACAGTCCCTACGGTTCTAGAAATACACTAATTACATGCAAGGATCACAGAAGAATTGTTGCCATCTTGCACTGCCTGGCTGGCCAACTGGTTTTAATCTTCTTTTGGGATAGACACTAGATCTTACAGACCACTGGTCTGTTGCCTTATAAAATGAAAGAATTCTACAGCCCCTGCATTATCTTTGTCCCCTCCATTATGTCCTTTTTGTATAAGAGGCAGGAAAATCATGTTTTAATGCAAAAAAATTAGCATTAAAAAGAAAAAGCAAAAAGCTACTTCAAGACCAAGGAAAAACTCTGGGACAGAGCTTTGGTTTTCATTTTAATGACTATTCCACAACCTTGTTTAACAAAACCCTATGAGTACAAGATAACCTAACAAATCCACGCAAAAGCAGTGTTGGAAATAATAGATTACAAAACTGTTTTCAACCTGCTTTTAATAAAAAAAAGACAGCCCAAAATCCTGGATGAGCAGGTTGCCATTTTCATTTTTTTCTGCATATTCTAAGAGTTTATTAGAAATCTCATTATTAAACAGCACCTTTTTAAACCCCTACTATCGTACTGTATTTCCAATACATGTATATGTGTGTACTAAAATTTAATAGATATATTATTTTATTACCATTTTTTTAAGGAACTACCAGAAATGATAGGATTCTTTTCACTGACTTCTACAGGCTTCCATAGATCACCCAAGAGAGCGCCACAGAAGAACAGCGTTTCAATAATCCGTACTCTGAGTAATAGTTTGAACATAAAAGATTACTGTGCTGAAGGCAGCCAGTGGACATATTTCATACTATCACGGTAACTTACTTTCTTATCACTTTATTTTGTGATATCATCTCCCTTGAAAAAATAAGCCTGTATGATATTTCTGTCTCCTGGAGTTGAGACGAGCATAACGATTCTATCTGTTTTAATATATGGTAGTACTCTTCCATCAGTTTTCCATGAAAATATAGAAAATCCAAGGGAAGGATTTCAAGGAAACAAACCTATATACAATGTTTGCTCTGTGCATGTTTGGCTTTCTCCTTTTCTGCAGGCTTTTCATTACTGCCAGAGAGTGCTGGCCTAACCCTTTCTATAGAACGAATAATTGTAAATCTGCATGAAGTTCACGATGATTAGTTTCTCTTGGAGTTGGGCCAAAGAATAAGCCTTTCTCCAATACAGACTTCACATGCAGGCTCAGTCAAGAATTCATTTATTAATCCTTTCGATCAAGCCTGGATTAAGCCATCCAGGGGCCCTAGTGACATCAAGTAACTGTGTCTTGAGATACGCCTCCCAGTCGAAAGACCTCCACAACAGCAAGCAGAGGTTACCCCTGAACATAGCCCGTGCTGTGTCTCTGCTGAATTCTGGAGTCCTCCTAGGGCACCGGGGTCAGGACGTCTGTGTGCAGGCACCACTCGTCCCTCTGCGAGCACGGACAGGCTGTGCTCCATTTTAGGCCAGGACACACCACACAAGCGTGTTACAGGCCAAAGGGTACAGGAATATTTGAAAGGTATAATGTGTTGGAAAGGATAGGGTAACCGAAGATGAGAAGATCAGGTCTTAGAAATCTAGTAGCCGATCTAGGAGTTTCTTTACTCCTACCCTTTTATTCTAAAAGTACAGCCATGAACAGATTTTAGCGGCCACTCAATGTGTCAAAATCTACAGATTTACTTACCCATGCATAGCATTATTTTTGTACCAAAAGCAATTGTACTTTGATTCAACTAATACTTTCTATAAGCTGTATTAAAACTCTGTCACTCCATTTCCTAAGAGTTCAGCTGGAAATCGGTTTGTTTGGCTTTTAGCCCCTACGATTTTCCTAGTTTAAATTCTTTGTCCTTCACTTTAAAATTCAGACTTAGAGGTTGATATTCTACTTCAGAAGCAAGATTAAGCTAAAAAATGAATTTCCACCTTCTTTTATCTATTTGGCTATTTCATTTCAAGAGAATTAGCAAGATTTTCCTGTTGCAAAACTCCCACCTGGTCCGACTTGCCCGAAAGGTTAATGTCTCCGCTCAAACACAGCTGAGTTCAAAACAATCCCTCTCCCACTTCCTACCACATCCCCCTCTCCATCCAGGCAAGATTTGTTGCAAACATTTCACAGAGCTCTAACGTTGTGTGAACTCTTGCTGAATTATTGTTGTTCCAGGAGCGTCCTGGGGGATTTTCAGAGCTGCTGTGAGACAGCGATATCCCTTGTGGAGGACTAATAGACTGTCACTGTTTCCATTGGGAACAATGAAGGTCAGACGTGCCAGCTAACCTGTGTTAACACGGAACTTCCTCGCTCTGCTCAGGAACAGCAGTGAAAACAACACCGTGCCTAGATACCCCTCCTTGCCATTTCATTGAGATCGCATCAGATCTGTCCTAATAACGCAGCCTTTTTTGCTTCAGTCCAGTCCCTGGCAAATCAACTCAATAACCCCACAGGGTCTGCTACTCCGGTCGCTCCGTCAGAAAGTGTCAAAGGACAGAAAGGGAGAAGCGGGGCAGGAGGAAAAGTTGCCTGCTCAAAGCGTCTGCCCGAGCAGCTCAGCCCTGAGTCCTTCTTTCATCCTGCAGCATACCCCTACTACTCACTACTTAAGCACTTGCCTTTATAACCTTAACTCCTTGTTTGCCAAGTCCTCTACAAACTGCTTTTTTTTTTCCGCCAACCCACCCCCTCATTTTGGTTTTTGCGTTTGCTTTGGGGTTTTTTTTTTTTACCTTTCAAGTACTTGGAGTTCTTCCAGAAGAAACAGACTGTGTATGTTCACAACATGGCAAAGGCCGGTGGATGAATTCTGCACCCCTCTGTATTTCGAAACTGGGATTCTGCTGGGTCCTGCAGAACAGCAGTAGATTCAGGGAAGACTCTCCCAGGAGTTGCTGCCATCCTTCCTCATCTTATACTCTGCAAAAGAAAGGTTTGGTTGACGGCATGTATACTTGCAGGTGCTATTTGATGTTTTATTTTAACACACCTGTAGGCATCTGTTGATCTTTCACTTCCCAATACGTTAATGGCCCAGTATTTTACTATATTCTGAAAAACTACAGGAGCAAATGTAAAGCTGGGAGGAAAAAAGGGGATTCAGAAGTTTTAACAGGAAAAACTGTAATTCATAAATATTATGACTACAAGGGAAAATGAACCACAGCTTGATCACACAACAAGAATACCAATTAGGAACAATTGTTGAATTTAGTTTAGGTATGCAGCATACGTAGGTAAATACACTGAATGCTAATGGTTTTATAATAGTCTTATTAATTCACACACATAGTTAATGTTTAAGATAAACTCCCCATCTTTAGAGTAATTTATGCATTCCACTTTTATAGAATTCCAATTGAATGAATATGAACATAATCATTTTGCACAAATGTTCTCTAAGGAGTGTGCAGAGACTCTGAGGCAATGCTGAGGCTCCCCACAGCTTTATTCATAATGGATCAGTCTATTCATTCCTTATTAATTTAATGGAGTACAACTGAGCAGTCTAGCAGCTTGAGCTTATGAGTGTTTCACAAATGGGGCTTTTTGCCTGTAATCGCTTAATCCTACTGGCTAGGCCTCATAAATTGAATAAAGGAGTGAACTAGGTTTTAATTAAGTCTAAGGAATGAGCTTGTCTGAAAGATACTTCAGGCTCTTAAGATCACAGTGGTGAAGTGTATTTGTCCAGGAGCCTAGCAGGGGCAAGCATCCTGGGCTAGTTAGGTTAGAGACCAGTTGCTTTGATGTAAGGTATTTGTTAATACCTTTTTTCCCTTTAATTAAAAATCCATTCTCCACTGTCAGTACCATCCCAGAGCGCAAATGAGAGAACTGCAGCAAACCTGACCGGTTCTGGAAAAGACAGTGGTTTGGATTCATTCTTTCTAACTCCATAAAGCAGCAGCTCACAGAGAAAAGCACAGATTGACACCGACAAACAGGGAAGAAAACATTTGGCCCTAACAGTTTCAAACCGCTCTCCGTCAGGGCTCAGTGCCCCGGGTTAAATACGACTCAAGCAGAACCCATGAGGAAAAGTGCAAAACTGTGAGTCAGGCTCTCATCCCCTTCCAGGGGTCCTATGCATCTGGTCAGAGGTACCAAACTCACACCTCCCCGCATGCGTCACCCCATACC